>NW_008605673.1:0-40713 GCF_000691845.1 Merops nubicus
TTTTATATATTTATAAATAAAAATCTTTTCTCGTTAAAAGATGCTTCTCTTTTGCCACTTTTAAAACCTATTTGTGTTCTCATCCTCTTCCTCCCAGTAAAAAATGTCCAGTAGAGAAAGCTAGAAAATATTAAATAAACATTACATTGAAGATTTGATCCCTGAGTCACGTTAAAGGTCAGGCTGATTCACACACTAGCTGAATGTCTAGCTGATTTGACGAATTCATTTCACTTTCAGAAGGACCAAGAAAGGCAGGCTGAGTTAGAATAAAGAATATGCTTTTAAAATCTGAGATGAGATGAAGGAAAAAGCTGTATTTCCTTTTCTACCTAATATTAAATTTATATATCAGTGAATCAATAATGGATTGAATATACTTAATATATTGAACTAGTAATGACTTTCTCTTTCCCAAAGATGATGAAAGAAATGGATAATCAGTGAATCAACTGGATTAAAAAAAAAAAAAAAAAAAAAAAAAAAAAAAAAAGACAAGAAAAGATTTACCTTAGTTAAATAAGTAGTTATGCCTAGCTACACTCAGAGAGAAGCTCTTGCCTCTATTACTCCATTTTGCTTAGCAAGATGTGCACTGTATTTTTCAACCTGGTAAAAAAGCTAGATTGTATTACGGAAGAGCACTGAAAATGGTCAAACAGGAAGAAAGAGGTACCTTCCTACTGCCAACAGCAAATTACTGATTCAAAGAACAAAGAAGGTACAAGTAAATTACTGCTCCTTGTAGGATTTTAAAGTAACCTTACTTTTAGAGGCATTGAAATAGTATAGTCACTGTTGTCCTCAACTGAACCAGCAAAGAGCAAAGTTTAACCTGGTATTTGACCTGAAATTCTTGGGTTTGAAAATTCAGGATTGTACCACTGTGGACTTATTTTTAATAAGTTTCAAACTTACAGGTTGGAAACATCAGTTAGGGAGCCAAAGAGTATGCAACCCTTCCTATAATTATTCTTAATTATTATTAAGAAGATGGCATAGCAAAAACAATAAACCACACCAGATCCTCAGAAATTCTTCCCATTCCTCTTGTACATTTCTCTGTGAATCATTTTTATCAAAGTTAATTGAAATAAAATAACTTCTCACAATGAAATCACCTTTAGCTTGTCATAATAGCAGCTGTGATGATTTTCGATCTCCATCTGCAGGATACGGCCGTGGATAACTTGTGAAGCATTGACGCTTATTCGCCACTGGTAATTGGAATTGTGAGGGTAGCTTCTGGGCCACTGTGGTGAAGCTATTTGTCCTCTGCTTCCCACAATGTCATTTCCATACACTAAAAAACAAGAAAGAGACAACTAATGCCTGTAATTCACATGGATTAGAAGCAGCATTGGGGCCCAGCCTGGAATACAGCTTTCATTTCAGCCTGTTTGGCTGTTTTGATTTACTCTAGGACTACACATCACTGTGAGGCACAGAACTGTGTCTCAGACAGTCCTAGGATGCACACTGAATTATTTTCTTCTTGTGAGGGATGCAGTGTGCCCTTATCTGAAGGAAATTACTCATTCAAGCTATGTGGCTCTACATGTACAAGAGGTGGGAAGATGGCACATGTAAATTGCCCCCTGACCACCTACTTCATGTTAATTTCTCCCCAAAAAGCATTTTTTTTTTTTTTTTTTTTAAATGTGCTGGTTTTGGCTGGGATAGCATTAATTTTATTCATAGTAGCTAGTATGGGGGTATGTTTTGGATTTGTTCTGAAAACACACGGATGTTTTTGTTACTGCTGAGCAGTGCTTACACAGAGTCAAGGTCTTTTCTGCTCCTTACGCCACCCCAGCAGCGAGTAGGCTGGGGGAGCACAAGGAGCTAGCAGGGGACACAGCTGGAACAGCTGACTCTGACTGACCAAAGTGATATTCCATAACATGTGTCACGCTCAGCAATAAACTAGGGGGAAGAGGAAGGAAGGGAGGAATGTTCAGAGTGACGGTGTTTGTCTCCCTAAGTAGCTGTTAGGTGTGATGGAGCCCTGCTCTCCTGGAGGTGGCTGAGCACCTGCCTGCCCATGGGAAAACGAACTCCTTGTCTAGTTTTGCTTGTGTGCAGCTTTTGCTTTACCTATCAACTGTCTTTATCTCCTCTGTTTCTCTCTCTCTCTCTCGCACTGTGAGGGGAATCAGCAACTGCTGTGTGGGGCTTAATGGCCAGCTGGGGTTAAACCATGACAAATGCCTCTGTGTGTTCTGGTGAAAAATTATTCTGATCTGATTGGCTGTGAACTATTGATAATTCCTTTTGAAAATGAGTGGCAAAAGTCTCAAATTAAGGACAATCGTTAAAGTTTAGCTTGCATAATCAGAATGGCTGTGGATGTTTAGCTTCAACAGTCTGTTCACACGGCAAGTCACACGGAGGTTTACAATGGTTCCTTGAAATTTTTTATCTATAAACTGACATAATTTGCTTTTCTTCTCATTCTGCTCCCTGGCTGATGGCATCTGGATGCAAATCAGAAGATGAATACTTTTGTACTGAAAAAACAAAATGCAAAGCTGGGAAATAAATGGCAATATAAACATTAAATACAGTTGCTCACTTTCAGGTAGCAAAGACATATGGTCAGATATTTTTAACTATAGCAGGCTACTGGTAAACTTGGGTTGCCATAGAACTTTTTAGTACATAGCTCTTATTTGTATCTTCACAGCCCAATACTGCTGAAGGAAGAATATGAAAACCACATGATAAAAAGTGAGCAGTCAATGAAATAGAGGACATTTTATTTTGTGTATTCCACGGAAGTTTTCGCTACTAGAGAGACCATATGATCAATCTGAAAAAAAATATTGTCTGTTATGATAAAATAAAAAGGTAGAATGTGACATGTATTTATTCTGATTATTTTATACTTAATATACTTACATACACGAGTTCTGTTCTGACATGTTTTAGAGTATCTCTTTACAATCAGCAGGTATTTTACAAAATATTTTTAAGTGAATTTACAGCCTTACTGACATCAACAAATATTTTCTAATAGACTTTGCAGGGTCAAATGATGACTTTTTTGAATATGCTATGAAAGAACAATAGTTTTCCATTAAATAAGATTTACTTACAGTGAGAGAATGTGGCCCTGAAGCCAACATCAGTGCCTGAGCCGTCTGAGACAAACTTGACCCACAGGACATGTCCAACCGTAGACGTATAATTTGAAGGCAAGGAGTTCCCACAGAATCGTCCTGCCAGCATGCCTGTGTCGTTCCCTTCCCGAATCTCCAGGTAATCTTTGGTGCAGCTGCTGCTATTTTCCACCTGAAACGCTCTGTTTCGAGAGCCGTAGAAGAGCGTTAGCAGACATATGACTGGCACATACCTCAGAGTTTGCCCTTCCAGGCCACAAATCTCCCTGTAACTGATATCCTACTGTAACAATTACAAAGAAGCTAGTAACAAAACCTTCCAGAACCCAGAAGTCACAGCTCATCACCTGGCAGTGCTGCTGATACAAGGCTCTCTCTTTTTCTAGCCCTGTATTTTACAACAGAGCTTCAGTTTGCAAAGTTAAATTTTTTAAAGACTTCTCAATCCCTTATAATGCTTCTTGATTCTCCAACAACAACCATAAAACACAGAAACCTCTGACACACAAACCAGATTTCTAATGTAAGTCTGTTGCAGTGCGCCTCCTGGAGACAGAGGTTTCTGTTGCCTCTTTGTCGCCAAACATGGGCACACATCCAGATTTTCCATCTTTCCCAGGTTGTGGTTGGCTTAGCCACCACAAGACCAATCCCCTAACACCCATTGGACCCCTGACCTGTCGGTAACCCATCCAGGTATCCTTACAGGACAATGCCTTTGTAAACCCACCTACCAACCTGTTAAAAACCCCTGGCCCCAAGGCCACATGCTCTTTTGCTTCTCCCCTGGGGTGGGTGCTGTTTCAGTGCCTGCCTCAGGTGTTTTTGTTCGGTATTTTCATGTTATTAAAACCTTTTATTTTGGAAGAAAGCGATCATTGCCCATCCCTCCTTTACTCGCCACTGCCCTCCTCTTCGCTGTCGACCACACTGGAGGTACTACCGGGGTCCCGCTGGGGGTGTTTTCTTCCCGGGCAAAACCAGCGGGTTTAAAACCCCTCCAAAATATAATTTTGATAAGTTATAATAAGTCCAGGTCAGACTATTTACTGGGTGCACATCTGTTGGGTGCAGAGAATACTTTTAGCCTTACATATCAGTTTGTAGCTCCTTCATATGTGTGTTATTTACGTACACTCTCTGGTGAGAACACAATTGCCAGAGGCCTAGGTTCAGTTGTAGTTAACTCGTCAGAGCTCAGAAATCCCTTAGCCGTTTCTCCAGAATTGTAAAATATTACTGTTTCTCTGGCCTTAGTTTCACAGTAGCTGGGTGTGTAAAATACCAATGATTGCTATGAAGTCTTCTAAACCAATTTTTACGTTAGAAAATGAATATGATTTAGTAATAAAATTATAAATTCTTAATTAGTGCACCAAGATGAATGCTAAATATATTCTAAAAATCATTATCTGTTATTCTAAATTAAGTGCTTTCATTCAATCCAGTATACTTTCCAGAAGCAGGCTATGAATACATAGTAAAGATCTGAGACAGTGCCTCTTATAACCAACTCCCCAAGTATTTGTACTTTCTGATTTTCTGGTAACAGCTCCTCCCCTTCAGTCCTGAGTATAGCCACATGTGTTTGGTGTACACATGGCCTGAAATGTTTCCAACCACTCATATGGATATACTTTAGATTAATTTAAAGCTAACCCTCAAATTGCAAGACAGGCATTTCTGTTCAGACTGAGCTGAAGGAAATGAATGCCTCATGCCAACAAAACTTTATAACCCCCTAATATTAAATTAAATTAAATAAATACTGCTAACACAATTACTCCATGCTTTACAGCATTTTTTAGCTTGCCTTTCAGCTATGTGTAACTGAAGAAGAAGAGTTTACATCTACTCAGTGTCGTATGATATAACTGAAGGCATGTTCCACGACAGTTTCTGCTTTACACGAGATTTCTGGTTTAGTTCTGCAACGTTGTTGCTCATTAGTTTGTAGCAAATATTTTTGAAAATGTTTTCAGGCTGTAGTATTTTTCTCTGCTTCAGTGAATAAAGGGGAATAGAATGTCCTTTTTATTGCATTAGTGAATCAGTACATGCTGAACAAATTGCACCTCATGCAGTCAGCATGCTACTGAGCAAATCTTCCTTTTGTCCTGAATAACCACAAATGCAGGTTTTAGAATTACTTTTCTTTTCTTGATAAGCTTTGCAAAGGGTCAGTGCTCTCTTTCTTGGCAGGAGCCACTGTTTGATGCCAGAAACTGGCTCAGAAATCCACATAGTGGGTAAAGAACAACCTAACGATGGTGGTAAAGGACTCCACATTGTTCTGGGGATCCCGCATGACTTTCCTGTCAGAAGTCTTCAAAGGAAAGTTACTTTGCTGGAGAGAAAAGAGAATTTCACATACTTTCCTGGCCCCTGTTGTATCTCCACTGCTGTAACTGCTGGAGAAATTTTGGAGACTTTAATATCAATTTTAACTGTACAATCTGTGGACTAACTGGGCCCTTTGTATTACTCAGCTATAATATAAATACTACAATAAATCCAATAGTGAGGGGATGGTAGGAATTTCCTTTGTAAAGAAAAGGCAGCCCAATGCTAAATTTCCTCTTCTTGTTTATGAGTGAGAACTGGCTTCTTCAGGATCCCATATTGCTCAAACAATAAACCACTTATATGATGTTGTATATGGCTTCCTATAAGCAATGACTGAGACAAGAGAACACTGATTGCAAGCTGCAACCAACTACTGCTGTGTTCTTTTTCCTAGTTACTCTACAAACAAGTTTCAACTTTATCATCTGGTAATTACATTTTCTAATAAACACAAAGCATCCTTCAAATCTGTCAAAAGGCTGCATAATAACCCCCAGGGTTGGATTTACATGAAGGAGAGCTGGAGCCGGTTGCCAGGGGAGCTGAGGATCGTCCAGACGCACTCGGCGTTGAGTGGGTACGGCTCGGGGTAGCCAGGGCTGTTGAAAGCTCCTTGGTCCATGTGGAAAGTACCCCCACAGGCTGCAACGAGAAGGAGGCAGCAGAGGCTTGAGAAAGATGACATGAAATATATATATATATACACCTTGACAGAGACAGAGCATTTGCTCATCAAGAAAGCATTTCTCCTTGTCTCTTTGTCCTTTAGCTTGCTGATTTATGTGCTGAGGCTTTGGGGAGAAAGAGAAAAGGTGACAGGGGATTTTAAAAGGGGGGATGTCAGAGAGACAAAGCGATACAGGATCTGTTCTTTTCCTTGAAAGTCAGAAGCATAGGGTAGCAACACCTGTCATATGGACTCACATGATGACGATGCAACATAGGTGGCATGGAAGCCCCTGGCAGTAATGTCGTTGTTGGAGATGAAGTTCACCACTAAGGCATTCCCAAAAGAAGTGATAGGATGTGGTATAGTAGTGCCACAGTAACGGCCTGAAAAAGAACAAGCCGCAGAGAAAAAAAAGAGGAGTGCTCACAGCATGTAATTACTATTGCTAATTTAACATTTGGGGTTAATGCCTGACAGCAACCAGGAGTAACATCTGTTATTTACAATTACAGTTGTCAATTCAACTTACATAAAAGTGAAATATTGCTTTTCACAGAACTCAACTCTGGTGGCAATTTTTTTTTTTTTTTTTAACAGAGGAAGTACCTCCTGCACTCCAGACCCCTTATTCACTGGCTGTTCTGTCATTGAGCTCCTTTGTGTTCACTCTATCTAGATATTACAACCTAATTGGAAAAAAAAAAAAAAAATCCCCATCAACTGTATCTGATGGTAGTTTCAATTTCTCTCTGTTGGTTTCTGATGAAAAAAAAAGACAAGTGACAAATAACAGAGTAGTTCTCCTGTAATGGACTGTAACACAAGGATTAGGTGTATGAATCATGACATAGCAGAAGGGCATCTGACAGTAAAAAGAAATAGTAGCTAGCATCCCAGTCCTCTTGCCAAGTGAAAGCCAAAGGTAGGAGACCAAAAAAATTAATTCTACTCTTAGTTACAAACCATTGAAATTGACTGCAGACCCACTCCTGACAAAGAAGCATATACAAAAGTAGATTAAGAGAAAGCATAATCAGGCACAGATTTTCCAAATTTCCCAGAAAGGAATTTGAGGCAACCCTGGAGATGTGAGGAGACTCAGGACCACCCTGTGGCCAGGGATCTCTCACGGCTTCCTGACAATATAAGCACTGAATGTTGCTGCTCCAGGCTGCTCCTGACACTTGAAGGTTATGGCTCTGGACAGAGATGCCAGGTGAAAGCTGTGGAAAATTCACGAACAAGCAGAAAAACATGTTTTGCAGGACCTGAGGAAAATCCATTTTCTGGTCCCAGAAATATATGTCTTTATTTTCACTTACTGTGCTTACTGTACTTAATGTGGACTGTGCTTTTGAATGTGTGTTACATTATGTTTTTATACAGTTAACTGGGAATTCAGCTTAAACTGAGTTGCTTGGTTCCCAATATTGTTCAGCTGAGGAGGAAGGAAAAGGCAGCTGGAGTCAACCCCAAACTGCAGGTTAGCCGGAACACAGAGTCTGGGAGGATTGTGCCATTTGCACTGAAGACTTGTCATCCATTCTTGGCCTCACCTGGCCAGAGTGGCCAGGAAGCTTCCTTTATCAGAGAAAATCTATGAAACAGGAGGACAGCCACAGAAAACCTTCTCCTGCTTACCTTGCATGTAGTTCTGTATGCAAAATAAGTAAGGGAAAGGTACAATACCTCTAAGAGGAGCCTCATGGTTATTCCCATCCAGAATCTCCACAAAATCCGTTGTACAGTTTTGTCTGTTGTTTTCAGTAGCAAAGTCAGTGAATGAGAGCGTGACGTGATTGACTGGCAACAGCAAAGAGGAAAAGCTTAAAAAGTTTGGTATTTCGCAGAGAAGAAATTACATGTAAATGAATGTACCATCGTTCATTCTCTCCTCTGAAGTCAATCAGTCCCCATAAAATATAACATCTGTAGTAGTTTATTCCCTGATACGTGGAGTGAACTTGATGGAAGTGAATTAATCCTTACTGCAAAGGTCCTGGTAAATCTCTTCATACTTCAGTCCTCTCTAGTACAATCAACATTAGAAGTATAGGATTTAACACATACGCATGAAAATAAATTTCCTAATATCCAGACAGCTTCATTATATGCTGAAAGGTTAGCAAATACAACATGGAAAATTAACACACATTCACAAACAAAACTTATTTCTACACATTCATGACCTTCTGTCCTTTTGCAATCTATAGCATAGATCCAGATGAAATGTGAATTGATGTTGCCCTGCTCCAGGCTTAGAAAGAGCTGGTTCTTTCATCATTTTGTAATGTTCCCCATACATCAATTGGACCAGATAAAGGATCATTAACTACCCTCAGCTATATTTGTACAGAATTGGATTTTCCACACCCTTGGACCTCAGGCTATGTCCTGAAAAAGAGGATTTCTGACTCAGGGTATTTTTTGCCTCTCATACTCTCTTGCTTGTCCAATATGAACAAAGGTGAAGTCACAACTGGGAGAAGAGAGGCTGTCGTCCACACCAGTCTGTGACAGTAGTTACTATTGGCCTTAGAGCCACCATGCAGTTCGAGCAGGCCAGAAAGGTTCTTACAGTTTAGATGATAACAGTTTTCTCCCACATTGACCAAGACTGAATTTGACAGAAACATTTTGCTCCTCACTGGGCTACAGTTAATTAGCTGGATAAGCTGAAGTGACCGAGGCGGTGGCAGGCAGTGCACTCAGCAGGGTGCCCCTGATGGGCACGCGGCCGCACGGTCTCCGTGCCCGGCACTCCTTTGTGTCCTGCTCGGTCAATCCATTACAGCTGTCAATGCCAGTCCTCGGGATACAAACCAAAAAGGAAAAACACAGTGGGTGGCAAGAGCAGGAGACATGTTGGCCTCCTCTGTAAAAGCAGAGCAGGGACTCTGCTGTGGTTTGCCATTGGCTAGATCTATTGCATATGGCTGTTCTCCGCAGTGCTGTGTGACTGGTGTAATGAAGCCACGTGGACCTGTGATGTGTGGTACGTGGTGGTCCTGGTGGTAAACGGAGGAAGTCACTACATGTACAAGCTACTTATACAGCATTTTCCTGGTCTCTCATACTGGCGTAATTCAGGAGACAACAGTTATGTATGAGGTTTCAAACTGGAACCAGGAAAAGATTGTCTTTAGAAATGAATGTTGTGTAGGTGAGGAACCGCTTGGAGGAACTGCTTTGATGATGTCCTTTTCAGCTATTAGTATAAGAACTTATGCTAAAAAAAGAAATATTTTTATCTCCTGATCTTTGTTTTGTTTTGCAAATTGATTTTAATTTTACAACTTAGCAAAATAAACTCATAAACATGGTTGTGGCATTCTATGAGTTTAGTAACAATGGCCAAATATCAGACGAACAAGTGAAATTCAGTAGTTGCTACTAGAAATAATCATTAAATTTAAATAATGTTCTCAAGATACTCTTATGCAACTGTAAATAATTTTTTAGGAATCTTATACGATATAAAGATAATACTAGGTATTAAAGGCAATATCAGTATCTGATGGAAAATAACTTATTATTTTATGATCAGTCATAAATCTGTGTAAAATTAGACAGGAACATGTGAAGAGTGTATCTATGCTGATAAAACCAGATTATTTATAATTCGTTTTGTTTGTATTTGGAATTGAAGTTCTTCTGTACCTTTTCACATTATGTAATTAAATACCTTTTCTTAAATTTTAACAGCATACATTAGATCTAACACAACTCTAGCTTGAAAAATCCAGACCAAAATAACATCAGTTAAATACAGGTGCTTTAGTTATATATAAACCCTTAGATTTTCCTCCCTTATTAATCCAGCTTCACAGAGTATTCAACACCTAAATTGCAACACTTGGATCACAGGAAATCAGCTAACATGACAAAGCTGTAAACTGTTTTCCTCACTACACACTAAATCTTATCCAGTGAAATATGACTTGGAACAGATTAGGAGAGCCACGCTCTCCAGCTACCAGGATGCAGAACTTCCTAGAGAAATAAAGGAGGAATTTTGTATTGTTATTACAGAAAAGAAGATGAGGATGTTAGTCATCCCAGTTAACGATAAAAGCTGTTTTTACTTACATGGTTCCTGAGCCTGAATAATCCAGCTGCAGTTCTGATTGTTTGGGTATTTGGCAGGATAGAGAGGAGAGGAAATTGCTGCCCCAACTGAATCTGATTCTATGGAACTTCCGCATGCTTTAGAATGAAACGCATACATAGACACATAAACACATAGATATATTAAAAAAATATATATATATATAGTAAAATAAAAAACAACACATGTCTTAGATTCTGTAGTGAAAATGAATGCATAAAATATAACACACTACCTCAAAGTGGAACGAGGGTAAAATTCAAAAGAGCAATTTATGAGATGAGACTTAAGGACTAGCTCCCAACACTAGGTGTACTTTCTTGACCTGGATCCACAGGCCATGCTGCCCTGGCAGATCATCTGAGAGAAGCCAGACTGACTTGGGAACAGACCTCACCTTTATCAGCTACTCATAGCCCAGAAGAACAATCATGGGGCCAAAATAACTTGGTTTCAGGGTAGTCAAATCACACATGCATTTCTTTGATCATTTGCTTGTGTTAGCAACTAGGAAGAAAAAAATCATAAGAAACTCTCCAGAACTTCCCAAGGATGGCATCACAGTGCACGGGCATGATCTTCTTGTGAGCTGCATCAAGAAAACTGTGATTGTATGAAAGGTCACACGTGTACAAGGGCTTGGCTGACTGCATAGCCTGGGCTAGTAATGCTGAGTGCCGCCATGCCTTGTTCCTAAGCACACTCACACATCATAAACTCCCCAGATCTGAGTTTAACACACAACTGCTTCAAACAGCTGGGTGGAGAGTTAGGTACCAAAGACTGAGATTCATTTCTTGTGCTGTGATGCCTAAAGCATTCAGTGGGAGATGGGACTTAGAGGGCTTTCTCAAGAAGAAGTAAGCTGGGTTGCCTACATCCTGGGTAGGGAGCACTTACCCACCAGGCTTGTTTTGTGCAAGGCCTAATCCAGTCAATGTGCTCTGAGAATTTTTAACACATTAGGCTCTCATAGCTGTTAGTCAGAAATGCCTAACTTGGTATCTAGCTAGTACCTCAATAACTGAGGCTCCTGAAATTTTTGCTGTTGCATATTTATCCTTTCCTTTAAAATTTTTCACAGTATTTTCAAAAACAAACAAAAAAAAAATCTGAGTAAATTACTCATTTATAGTGAAAAGAATCCTAAGAAGAAAATGAAAGAGAAGGATTTTCTTTGCAAAAACTAAACGGCTATATTCTGGGTAGAAATAGTTTCCAAAGTTATTGTGGGAAAAAAAATTAAAGAAAATCACCAATCATCAAAGAGTATGTAATTTCATGGAAAAAATCTGCCCAGATGGTGTAATTTTTCATTAAAGAGGAAATCACGTAAAATACAAATTAGGCCTTCACAAATTGGATAGTTGATGTTTGGCAGGGTTTGCAGGCCTGAATCCATGTACTTCATCAACAGCACCACACAGAATTCTTGTACAGCTTTTCATATTCGTGTGCATTGATAGACATATAAAATGTTATTTTGTCTGTGGAAACTGACAGTTGCATATTTTTCTCAGGACAGTTATGGGTAGCTAACCCTCTAGGGAGGTGGAATAAGAGGCAACTGATGTGTTCTAGATGCCTTGCTATAAAAAGTACTTTTTTTTCCTCTGTTCAAAGAATCTAAGATGATCCTTAGCCCTTAAACACTTCATAATTTGTACAGATACACACTGCTATGCTGCATGTGTACAAATACTTCCCATTATCAGCTATGCTAAAAGACTGTGCTTAACACCAACAAAATGGTGATTAGATAAATATGCATTAATGTAAGTGACAAAATTACCTTCAGTAAAACGAGCACTGAAGCCCCTGTGCTGGATGGCTGCATCAGAGCGCAGTCGGACGTACATTAGATTCTTGGAGGAGGTGATAGGAGGAGGACGCTGTGCTCCACAGAGTTTTTTAAGCAACGGTGCTTCACTGCTAGGACCATCAAATACCTGTTATAAAAAGATCAAATGTAGTATTTGGTTTTCATAGAAGTGTAGAGAAGACCTATATTTCAGTCCTTCCCTTGTGTTTGATCCATTTTGATTCCAATGCAACCCTGGTGTGGGCAGTGCAAACAAACTATGCATAGCCTATCTTAATTCTGTGGCCATTAAAACAAAACAAACAAAAAAAACCCACAACACAAAAAATAAACAAAACAAACAAACCCCATATGTATTTCAGGCTGAATACTGTAGCCTTTATCACAAAAAATGCACGAAAAAACAACCTTCATCTGAATCCAGTACAGAAGCAACTCTCCTTTAACAGTCCAGATATCCCCTTACATTTATTTTCTGTTAATGGCTAACATGAGTTCCCATGTAGCTGTTGTCAGTGAAACCTTACATGTTGTCTCACTAAAGACTTCTAAATTTGCTGTATCATGCAACTAGTGCACCAGTGGGAGCTATGACTCTGTATAGGAAGAGAAAATATTAGGATTATGTTTTTTAAATACATGTACCCAGCATCAGATCAGAGTCCACATATCTGTGCTTTGTAATAGCTTTAGCGTGCTGAATTACACACATACACTTGCAGTGTTATTTAAGCAGTGAATAAAGAAAAGTTAAAAAATGGAGGAAGAAGGCAAATATGGTTTTACAAAACTTCACTTTTCATTTTACCACAAATGCTTCCTTCTCTTTTTTCACTTTACAGCTGATAATTTTGTTTCCTTCCTCTCTGCTTTACAATCAGGAGAAGGATAGTGAAGTTAAAACCAATGACTTTCTAGCTTAAGCAACATCAAAATTATAATTTTGACTAATTTTGGCTAGATGAAGCTGTGGGTAGCTTGATCTAGTTGGAAATGTCCCTGTTTGGGGGGGGGGGGGGGGGAGTAGATGACCTTTGAAGGTCCCTTCCAGCCCAGACGTTCTGTGATTCTATGATAATAAGAAAAAATACAGGAGAAATGGAAAAATGGCAATACTCTCAGAGTCTCACTCTGAAATTTCCTAGCACTCCAGGAGATGTGATTTGTTGCTGCTGTGTTCTGAGCCACGGGCCAGTCTCAAAGCCCTTGTGCCTGATTTCAGACGTGATGAGCTCTGGAGCCATCAGGAGTTGCATAACCCACAGAAGAAGAGTCTTTGGGGTACTGGGCAGCAACAAGAGTTGAATTCAGTTCCTGTTTCAGCTTAATGTCCTGCATTACCATAGCCGTGGCATTTAATGTAACCTGTGACTCAGCTTCCTATAGCAGAGAAAAATATGGATAAAAATATGGATAGAAGGACTGGAAGACTATTCAGATGCTAGGATGTTGAAAGCTATACAAAAGCCCACTTTGAACAAGATAATGCCATTGGCTTTGAATAAATATACTTCTTATTAAGATTGTCTTCTTTTACTTCAAAACGCCTCAAATTCCAGCAAGTGCGTGCAATGCAGCACTGATGAATTAAAACCTTCTAACTAAAGTGTATAACACAATTAAATGTTTCTGCCTCCAGTATCCAAAGGCGTTTGAGCACATTAGTGGAAAAATAAATGGTAGCTGAGAGAAAAGTGAGCCGTCTCAAATAAACCTCGGAGACGGGGAACAAAGGACAAAACTCCTGCTTAATCCACTACATACTCTACATAGCCAATGCTGTATTCATGAATTAAACATTTGCCCTTGGGCCTATAACACTAGCCAGCTGTGTGGGACCTTGTGACAGAGTACTAAGTGTAAAAATTCTCTGTAAAAACGAGTACCTGGTAAAGAGACACAAAATATCCATCCACTCAACCTTTTCTTCTCTCTCAGCATCCTGCCACAAGCAGTCCTTTAATACATAGCAAACAGTGTTTGTTCTCCCTCTGCACATATACTCTGTATATAAATCAGATTGCCTGGAGTTAAAACCCACAAACTGTGGAATGTGAAAAAAAAAAGTAACAACTAAGAAAATAACCCTTAAGAATTAAGGTACTGTCTTTTCCTAGACAGTAGTGAGAAGGTTTTATCTTAATGCTACAATTGAGAATGAGAGTAGAGAGAGGGTTTCACTACAGTTCATGTAAACTGCTGGTTTTGATGGATCTGTGCCCCTCTGCACAGCTGAGGATATCACCATTGACACGTGGGCTGTTGTGAGACTATAGTAATTGAGCTTTCTCTCTTGGGAATATATTAAGGTTGAACAACATGTGAGACTAAGTAGGCATTTCATTCCAAGAGCTTTCTGGAATAAAGAAGTCTTTCTGTGGTAATACTGGGAGAAGAGCATGAGGTCGGAGGAATGTTTTCTAAATCAAGCCTATTTGCTGTTTCTGGGCAGCTTTCTTGAGGAACAGTACTGTCTCCTCTTTCAGAAACACAGAAATTATTCCTAGCCCTTTACACTTGCTAAAACTCTGATTCAAGTGATGATCCAGCATAAGCATTAGTGAGATACAGCAGGAGCTCATCGGAGTTATGGCAGCTACAAGTTCAACAGCAACAGTAACACATGGACATTGTATGGCTGCATCATTTTTGCTCACCTGCTATTTATTAGCTTAAACTATTTCATAGGGAGGATTTTGGTCTGGAATCTAGACCATAAACCACAATATTCAGACACTAGTTCAGGAAAGAGTTGTGTCTCTCTGCAACTTCTTAACGTTATTCTGAAAATATCTGAGAAATGCATTTCTGTGGCTGCATGAGTAAAGGAAAATGATGCATCTGCTTACTTACAAGCCAAGTTTTAATTAGCACTGTACATAGCAGCCATTTTCTCTTCCCTTTCCACAGTGAACTGAGTGACTCATTGCTTTCCTGTTCAACTGTGCCCTGCATTTTGCAAAAGCACATAACAAAAAGAAGGCAATTTTTGATTTCTAAGCCATAAAAACTCCACATATTCCTAGCTATCCTCTCTTGGAAGATCCTCTCTGCCAGCACCCAGAATAAATGCAGTCATACCTCCTTCTCTAGCTCCCAGAGGCTTACATTCCTACATTCCTGTGTACAACTTGGTATACTGCAACAGGAAAGAAAAATAACATTTACTTAAGCAAAGCCACTGAAAAGAACACACTACTTCTCCCTCCCCTTTTCAGTGCCTCATGCTGCAAGCACTGCCTTCCAAGGCACGTCCTCCTCAAGTCTCCAAACACTGAAACTCTTACTAACCTGCTCTCCTGGTATAGTGTCAGATACAATACTAGTTAAACACGTGAGCAAAAAATACAGGAATTAGTGCATTCACTATTTCTTTCCCTCTATTTCCCTTCAAAGGAATACATTTGTTTGTTGTAAGACACACTCTCCAGAAATGGGCTGGTACACAAAGATAAATTAAAAATTTATTCCTTATGTATGATGACAGTGGCAGCAAAAAGTCCTCTCAAAAATTTTAGGCTTTCTATAGAATATAACTGAGTTATACCTGAGATCAGCGAAAGTAGAGGCTATACATCCTCATTTAAGCAAATAGCGAGATGTTCACCTCTTCTGAGAACAGATAAGGTACAAAACTGAAGCACAGAAACTGAGCCATCATCTGCATTTAGGCAGCTAATTGAATGCAGAATGTGCTTTTTGGTGGTCTTGACTAAATCTGTGCACTCCGTCCCTTGACTCTAGAGGGAGCTCAGAGCAGTTACACCCTGGGTTATCACCACGGGCTTACAATTAATTTGGGTCAACCAAGATCTCTGCTCAGATCTACATGTGATATTACTGAGCAGAACTCCAAACACACTGGACTTTTTGGAGCTGCAGCGTAGCCAAGCAGCAGCAGACATCAGTATTTCCCTCTCCCTCCGTTTTGCTCATATAACAAATGTACAATGAAAAACATTAAAAAAAATAATTACAAAACAAAAAAACAAAACAAAACAAAACAAAACAAAAAAAAAAAACAAACAAAAAAAAAAAACACAAAACCCCCAAACATTTCCATGTGTTCTCCATAGAAAGGAATTTACAGTAGAAATATTTTTTTTAAAAAAAATCTTGAGTCATGACACAGGGAAAAAATTACTCTGTCTAGAAGGGGAAGGATGAAGGAAAAGGCCGTTGCTGCGCTCAAGGGTGGATGGAAGCCCTGAGAGAACACACAGCACAAATAAAATCCATAAAGATAAGTAAAACTTCAAGAAACAGAAAAGGGTGGAACCACTATGTTACTCATACACAGTAGTTGTTCCTATATTAGAGAGAGAAAAACAACCCACCAGCTTCCTTAGCTGCCCATATTTTCCATTTGCACAGATTTTGGAACATAACTCCTAAACCATCCACACGCAGATATTTACTTATATATTTCCAGGCACTCTCTGTCCCCTCACTCTGTTCTCCTATTACTGTGTGAGGCTCAGCAAGCCTTGGAATGAGATAAACACAAATCACATCCAGGTGTTGGTAACAGGAGATTTTTCTGCTTATTGACATTCCAGGTAAAGAAAGCAAGCTCATCCCCTCCTTTCTTGCTCTGCTGGTCTCCCTACGTTAGCACTGAGGAGCTCTTCTCTACTGCATACAGCAGGCTCTTAATTATCAGGGCCCCTAATTATCTCTCAGCTTCAAACCAACATTCTCCCTCATTCACTTTCAAACCACCCTCCACTTGGTGGGCAGTGGTTGATGCATGCATTAAATCTAAATCTCCATCCCTGTTCACACTCTTGCTTCAGTTGTGTTTGCATAGCTGGGGCTGATGGACAACCTCCTCCTCCACCAACACGCCCCAAAAAAACCTAAAAAGCAGAAGCAAACAACAGATACTCATATGGCAACAGAGGAAAAGGAGTGTTACTGCACTGGTCTGCAAACTCTGTTCATGCAAAGAGCTCTGCCACAACCATCTCCTCTGCCAGCTGAAGGACTGGTGCCTTTCAGCGATTAAAAACTCTGTCTGGCCTGTAGAGGTAATGAGAGTTGTGCCTGTAACTGCAATGAGCTCAGGGAGCTGAGTACCCTACAGAATCTTTAGACAGGTACATACATCCATTGGCAGCACGCTTAAAAGAGAAACTTGTATATCAGGTCTTTTCAGAATTTAGTTAATTTCTGCTTTTTTTAATTTTTTTTCACCAGTAATGCCATTTCAGATGTCCCATGATTCTGCCAGGCAATCTGATTTTCTGCTATCACAGAAGACTTGGAATTTTTTCCAACAGATTCTCCCTTTCAATGATCGCCCTGATGTAGTTAAATAATTTGAAGGGAAAGACATAACCATATTTCCCTATACCTCAGAACCAGAAAAAAAAAAAAAAAAAAGAACAGTCATTGCACAAAAGCACTCTGTGGCCAAATGAAACCTTCAGTTCTGCTCAGCAAAATGGGGACACTTTTCTTTTTTTCTGGTTCAGTACAAAAATGCTTTAGGAGGCAATGCTGTTAAAACTGATGCTGTTTTCAAAAGAGTCTCAGTTCATGCCAAATTGAGTTCTCTGTGAATGAGTTTGTCTAGGAGAGGAAAGCTGGATTTTGGGCTACAGCCACTGTGCTTTATCAAACTGGTACTGCTCACACATGCCTTTGTACTGAGTGAAGTGCAATCTGACATCAAAGGTCAAGAATTCATGTCTCTGTTCCCAAAAAGTCAAATGGAGACATGGAGATTTCTTTGTTGTCATGCACTGATAGAGCAGCAACTTGAATTTGTGACATCCACAAAAGCTCACAAAACAACAGCCATGTGAAGCTTTTAAGAGAGCAGAGGCTCCAACGAAGCAATTAAACAGGCAGCTGAAGAGCACCTAAATACATCCACAGTGCATACACAATGAAAACCAGCCAGCACCACTCCCTGTGGATGTGGGCCTCCTGCGTCTGTAACAGAGCATGTGCAATCTATTTTATGTGTTGGCAGTCCACCCTAGGGCTCGGAGCAAGCTGTGGTAAACTGCACTATAAAAGGGCAAAGATGTCATAATACCAGGCATCTATGCACAAGGTTATTCCTGCAGTATGAACTACAACTCACTCCCCCAAGAGGAAAAAGGCAGTGGCCCGAATGCATCTTGCACTGCTTTCAAGAAAAGATCCTTCCAGGTACAGGTGTGAACCTGGCAGAATGCAGAAGTGCATTTGTGAAGTGTGCTTCCTTGGTGAAGCAAAGGGAACTAGATCTTAACTATTGAGCTGTAAATTTAAGACCTAACTCGTCAGTGAACAAGTATGACTACGCAAATACCAGTCTGAAACCAACTGCAGCCTGTGTTGCATAGTAAGCTTCCTCTTCTGCAAGCATTTCATGAGGCTCATTAAGGAAACTTTTGACATTTCTGTTGTTACTTACCGCAACACTGTCATAGTTACACAAAGGGTGATTTTCAATGTCCATCTCCGTGAAATTCAATAGGACCCTATGGCCGTAGTCAACCTGGATAACCCAGGAACAATCTGTGTTGTTATTATAAGGTTGAGGATAGTTCGGAGAATGGATTTCCCCGCTGGTAGCGTGGAAAATACCACCGCAACCTGAAAAAAAGACATAACTGGTTTAATCAAAAGCTCTTCTAGGCTTAGCGAGATTCCACCTCTATTTTTAAACAAAGGGAAGAATGCCTCTATCTTTATCTTCTGCATTAAGCTTTTGTGAGATGAGTGCTCCAGCTGTTGAAGTGTCCTATCTGCAACACAAATCCATGGAAATTACTATCAGAAAGTACAACATTATCATTATTCATGTACATGCAACAACAATGCTTGTGTGCAATGTTTTTTTCAAGCCCCAAGCTAGTAGTAGATGTTGTAAAGGCTGAAGCACTAGTGGGTATTTCTCTGTCCTAGACATTGTAAAAGCAATCAAAAATACGGTTCATATGAATGCCACAGATAGCATACTGAGAAAGCAATGGCTCGTCCCAGCTGAGCAGAGGGGTAAGGAAACCATTTCTGAAAACATCAAGACAGCTAGGAACTCCATTTTCCCCATGAGCAGTACAACAGCTGCAAGCCTGAAGTTTCTACTTCTCTACCCATACAGCTGAGGGCTTCCTGAGGACTCCACAGTTGGATGGACTCCACAATGAGGACTCAGGTATTTCTGACCAGAATAGCTCTAGTGCTCATGAATATCTCAATAGCCTCCAATGATGGCTTCTGTGCAGGAAGTGACGGGGCTTTCAATTGGATTAACACAAACAAATGGACTTTTATATGTTCTAAAGGGATGGAAGAAAATGAGAGAAAGACATTTGGACTGCTGTAGATGGAGGCAGCCTGCTAGAAGGATAAAAACTATATTGTTACCGTGTTTTGTTGACTGGGTGCTTAACAGGCTAGAGCAGGGGTAGCAGTATAACAGGCAAGATGCTGTGAAGGGATGAGAAAGCTTCAGGGGGCATAAGCAGAAAATATAAGCCACCAGATCTCAAAAGGGGATTAATTCAAAAGAGTATTATAGACTTCTTTTATTAAAAAAAAAAAAAAATCTTGTGCCTTTCTCATAAAACTTGTGAGAATGGAGAAGTATAAACCTTGACAAACTAATGAATCAGTGTGCTTAATGAAGCAATACTGCAGAAATTTAAATCTGCCTCTCCTCACTTTTCATTGCAATTACTTTCCAATAATTAGCCTTTTCATAAGAACTCCCATGTAGAGACATGCGCTTGGGTCTTTTAAGCATGTCTCTTATTTTTCTGATTGCTGGTAAGGCTTTGAACAAATAATCACGTGGGACATGGATGAATGTTATAAAGTTCAAGTATTTACTAAATACTCCAAATATTTTTGGAGTTCCTCAGGTTAAGCCATGTTCTCAGATATTTTTGACTGTGCAGTTCAAAATCAAAAGCATCATTCAGCTAATAAGGGACTCTGGTGGGTGAGTGGGTGGGGAGAGCTGCCAGCATGCTGAAGTTCTTTTCTGATTACAGGAACAGTTTGATTAATTATATAAAGAAGAAACCATAACAAGGTAGACTGTTACAAAATACCTAAATAGGTCTAGATTTCAGCTAGTTATCTAGCTGAAAAAAAACCAAAATTTTTTTCCTCTGTGTGTTTTTTAGCATCACTTACTGTTACCAAATCACACATAAATTCTTGTTTTCAGTCTGATGCTGTTTGACTACTTCGAATGCTTGCATGGCTGATCTGTGATTCTCAGACTTCCTAAATTTCTCATGGTATTAACCAGTATACTCACCACCTGGGTTTTCTTGCCAGAAAGCATTAAAACCTTTCCCTGCCACTGCTGCATCTGTCTTGAAACGGACAATGGCTGAATTGCCAGTAGTGGAGACTCGCAGTGGGTTCTGCACTGATCTGGAGACACACAGCTGGGCTAGTCTGGGAGAGAGGAAATCAGAGCCACCATAGACCTAGAAATGGAAGGAACATTGTCAAAGTTTTTCAAAGAGACCATCTGTCACACAGAACACATGGGAACTGTTTAGCTATCAGGAAAAAAATTTTTGAGTATTGAAAGTGATTCAAGATTTTGAAATGTAAAGTAGCTAATAATTTTCCCTGCAGGTTTACTTGGTATCTGAACTACCTGGTACAAGCATGAAATTCTAGATGATTTCAAAACAGCCTTGCTGTTTATCCCCCTTGCTGGAGATATAAAACCAGATTTTTTACTGTGCTTGTGCAAATAAACTGTAACTCTTTGAAGGAACTTGTGCTGGTATTTTGTACCCTTTATGTTTAAAGGTACAGTTAAGACTGATTTTTAAATTGGGGCTAAATTTCACGACTCTTTCTGAAAAAAAAAAAAAAAATTGCAAATTTATTTACTTCAGTGGCACAATCAACATCCAAACTATGAGATTTTGGTCACTTAAACTATATTTTAATAATAGTTTTCAGGAAAAAAAAGGATATATGTCATACCTATTTCCCACAGAAGACAGGGTTTGGATTTTAAAAGTAATTATTTCCTATTCAGAAGAGTGTGCCTCAGGCAGTTATAAACAAGAAAGCCACCACTCTCTTAAACATCAGCAGCAGTATTGTGTACTTTATAATACATGCTTAAACCAATTCAAGTGAACTAGATGGTGGTGCTGAAGCCTTGTTAATCCTGTTTCTTGTTTTCCAAAACTTTCCCATCACCTCCAGAGCTAAGCGTAGTGCCTGGCTATATAATTTGTGCTCACTAACTGCTCACGGTGCCTGTCACTGCTCTGCCATTAGACGTATAAGAGAAATAACTTTTCTATTTTTAACTGAAAAGAATATTCAGTGACTCCAGGGTAACATGAGACCCCAGAAGCTGAAGCTTGCACCCTCAGAAGAAACAAGGAAATACATTTTTTTATAAACATCATAGTCTGCTAGATGTTCAGAAGACCATTTTGTTTTAGTGGCTGATTGCACAGGCTTAATAGCTTAAACAGTTCAGTTTTGACTGAGATAGCACTTTTTTGAATTCTGCAGGGAGGCTGCATGACTTGAATGTTCCTCTGTCCAATCGATCGTTTCAAGAAATTCAAGAGAAGTCAGAATAGATGAAATCACAGCTCAGATTAAGAACCTATAATGAAGCTGTCACAGTCTGGGGAAGAAGCACGTTTGTCCACTGGAAGCTCAGTGTCTTCAGCAAAATCTTACTGCCTGGCTGTTTGTGAGGCCCAGCAACAGCTGCATTTGTCAGAAGACTGATCAAAATGTAAATTTTAAAGACTGTTTGTGGTGCGCTCCCTGAGTCAGAGCCACAGCATGAGATCTAGCAGGAACACATGCTTTTAATCATCTAAACCAGCCCGAAGAATATACGTGGCAGAGGAAACAGCAGGCGTCTCAAATGTGCATCTAATAAGCAGCATGGACCAGCCTCTCACACCACCCCCACTGCTCCCTGAGGCCATCTGCACACCATGGGCAAGGGGACCCAACCCAGCTCTGACATAAATCCTGCTGGATTCTGTAGTATTACCTCAGAAATGAACTTGGCCCAAGCTGAACACTTATAGATGACTCGCTGGAAGAGAATTAAGGATTGGGAAGAAATACTGATAGAAACCCGAGGTTTGTGGGTCTCCTTTACATTGTTAGCTGTTCAAGCAATGGCCTTCTGCACAGTTTCAAAATAAAAAGCACGGTCAAAGGCATGCTCTTTACAGTTAGGAGAGTATTCTTTTTTCTCCTTTATGCCATTTCAATAAATCAGATGCTTTCACAAGGGCTGGAACAAACAATTTAGAGTGTTTCCATGACAAAACCCAATAAAATGTTACTTTTGGCTACAAAGAGGAAAACCAACGGTTACCACATAAAAAAAAACATAAGAGGGAAAAGAGAATAGATGGAAAGAATGAATTCCAGGGTGTGGTTCACAAAGAGTCACAGGATGTCTGAGTTGCAAACAGATAAAAATAAAAACAAAAACATTTCGTTTGATCAAAGCACCTGATCCAGAGATAAAATTATGTTGGATGGCATAGCGGGGATCCAGGACACTGCCATAAAGCCCATGGTTTTAATCTGTTCTTATCATTTGCTTCTGCCCTGTTAGCTCCATTTATTGTTAACAGTCAGCATTCCAGAGTTATGAGCAATAGAAAGCTGTTTTTATGTGGTTGGTCACCCTCATGACACAGATTTTCTGGGAATAAAACTGATCCCTGTCCAGATATAACTGCTAGCAAAGAGAGAGCCTGGCTTTGACAGAGAATTAAGAATTCTGCTAATACTTGATGTTTCTTTACATTTAAATGAGAAGACCAGAACATACAATTAAGTCTCAGAAGTGCAATAGATTGTCAGGGATCCTTTCTTTTCACCTCAGAGCTACATCTTTCTGTGGCAGAATATATTTATGATTTAGAAAAATCTGGACCATGTTAAAGAAAAGATGTCATAATTTAACAAAGAAGGCATGGTCATTTTTCTCTATATATGTATTTTCAAGAGAAGTAATTTTAAAAATATTTCTAACTCTTTCATTTTGTCCCAGATGATGGCTTCTATTTCCAAGAAACATTTCTATAAAATGCCTTTAAGAACAACTTAAAATTTGCTTCTGGATGTTTGCAAAAGGAATGGAATCTGATGGGTAAGAAAGAAAGACAGATTGCAACAGTGTTATAAAAGAAACAAGGAGGAGGAGGGTTAAAGGAGAGCATGTCAAATATTTGAGCATTCAGAAGCCACAGGGAGAATCTGAGGATTTCACACACTCAATTTTTACATAACTATTATTGCACAGTCTTGGTGAAACATACAGAAGTACTGGTATGGAAGGGACAGCTTGCTGAGGAGTCATTGTCAAAGGAAAGGGAAGGAGACAGTTGCTGCATTTTACAGGAATGAACATGCTTCAGAAAAAATGTGCAAGAGAAATATTCAAGAAACTATGGTATAAAAATGGGAAAGATCTCTTAGAATTTTCCTACAATTCTCTGCCAGATCAAAACAGGGGATATGTTTCTAACCAAAAGCTCAATCTATTCAGGTGAGCAAGTTTTGTGCTTACTGGGGAATTTTTATGACAAGGTAATATATTTTGGAAAAGCAATAGAAAAGAACACAAATTATTGCAATGTTCAAGACAGCTTCTTATTTCAGAGGGTAAAGAGGGTTAATGGGACAGGGAGGGACAGCAGGGTGCAGAGCTACTTTAGTACTGATTTTCTGGAAAGTTAATTGGCTTGAAAGAAAACGGGAAGCACAAGAGCCCACTATTCAAAGATAAGGAAAAAGTTAAATCAGGATAATATGAGAAAAAGCAGACTTTGAAACTCAAAGGCTTATTGGACAGGATACTCTCGGGAAGATAATGTGAGATTGAAAGAAGTTTGGAACCTTAGTGATCACTGAAATACAATTTTTCAAAGGCACACCAGGCATCTCTGTTTTTCTAACACTTTTTAAACTTTTGTTATGTAGTTTTCAGCCTGGACATACATAGATAACTACAGGTAAGAAGAGGACAAGACAGAGCCACCCCCAGAAATGGTTAACCATGTTCTTTTTTTTTCCCCACTAAATTGAAGTCATCATTTATTCTGTAGAGACTACATAAATCATGCTATGAACGTGTAATTTTATAACAAAAGCAAGAAAATGTGTGCATGGCAAGGCACATAAAACTCCACCAAATGCCTGCAGTTCACTGCCAGGTAGAACCTTTGATCCTACACTAAAACATGAACTGATTTTTAAAAAAAAAAAAAATTATTTATGTTAGGATATCTGTCAGCAGATCAAAGACAGGTGTTGGGAACTGGATGAGCCAAGGTCAGGAGATGAGTAACTCAAAGGCATGCCAATTCTGAGGCCAGGAAGGCAGGGAAGCTCAAACAGCAAGGTGAGCATCTGTGCTGATAAATGAGTAAGGCTGGAAAGAAGTAAAACATAACAACTAAGTTTGAAATGGTAAAGAAAGAAAATCCAAAACCTTTGGCAGGGACAGAAAGCAGCAAACTGTAGGATCTTCCTAAACCTTCTTTAAGCAATTTGTGCCTGGCAACCCACTCACTGGTTTTAGGCCAGCCCTGCCAATAGTCAAAAACTTGACAGGCAAATGGTTGTCAGCCTGTACTCTCACTGGATCGTGACAGCTCCTGGGTGACCACCTGCAGATGTAGACACTGTCCTTGACCTATTCAAGAAATGGTCAACCACAGCAGACTTAGATTTTGTAGCTGTTTAATGGATTCCTCTGGGTAACAGAGACATAACTGAAGCTTATAGGCAGATTAGCTTCAATGTAGTTAGTTTTGGCACAATGAAACTGCAGTACAATAGACTTCGTCAATACCAAAACCAGCCAACACAGGTCTAACACTGTCTAAACACTAGCCAACACCTACTAACAGGCACTGGTTAGCAATGTGCTATACACTCATACTTGCCAATGTTACTGATGGAGAATTCATCGAACAACTTCCTTACACCCAGATCCTACAGAATTCTCAAAGTCAGCAGGATACGCAAAGCACAGCGTCCATTTGGGCAAGACTTCTACTTCATTGCTAAGCTAGGGAAGCCTGTTTCAGAGCCTGAGAGTTATGTTACACATCTCTTCTACTAATACAAACGCTTACCAATCATCTGTCTGGCAACTGTATATTTAGGACCTGCTCTGGGATGTGGGTTAAGTCTTCCAGCAACATTGCTCATGAGTGTGCACTAAGGACCATGAGCTGGAGAAATCAAAGCTATAAAGGTGAGAACAGGGAACAGTGAGTATGTGTAGGTGCTGGACAGAGAGCTGTCTAGCTGTGTGCTGGTTACACATCACATCAACCAGGAGAAGAGGAGAAAAAAGGCCCCAGTACAAGTACAAGATCTCTTAATCAATCTTTGGGGTTCATTACAAAACATTCAAATGTCACCCACATATTTACACTGAAAGACACAACTTCCATTAGTGATCTCAAATGTCTCTAGTGACAGTGACCTGGAAAGTCTATACTTCTAAAAAATTTCTTCCTAAAATTATTTCCTATCCTTTCTTCATGCACTAGAAGTCTATTCAAATCTGTTAGCTGGGGTTGGTCACCTGGCTGCTTCTCAATGTGAGCACAAAGATATTGTAACAGGATGTTATAACAGGACCATCTGGTCTGGGTCCCTTGAATGGGACATTTAAAAGACACTTATGGGTCTCTTAAATGTCAGTAAACCCTGAGAGAGGCTTCTTTTCTCCTTCTTCTACCATCCTAAGATGATTAGGACATTCACTATTCTTTTATTCTTTTTTTTCTGAGTACAAAGACTCTTCATAGCAACACTCAGGGTTATAAACCTCCCCACTTCTATGGAAGGTCACTCACAAAGTCTCCCTTCACTTATCCCTCCAGTGATCCATCATCTTCTTTTACATCAGGAAATTTTATCTCTGTGGTACAGCATCCTACACTTAGTTCTTGGGAGAAGGTGGACTTTTTAAGACTGAGTTTTTCAGAGCAGTTTTGTCCTTGTTAAGAAGTGCACAGTGCCTACCATCATTACTGATTAAGGTATACAGGCACTAAAGGCCTAAAAGCAAAAACTTGTGAGCATTGTGGTTTCTGTAGCAATATCTGTGGAACATAACCGTAACCACAGAAGAAATGGGAAATTGCAGTAAAATTGTTTGTTCTGTTCCTGCAGTTCTTAGGATCATCTGCTCCAGAAAGAAACACATGCAACTTGTGTATTTTTGAGGAGTAAAGGTATTGCTCTTACCTCCAAAACATCATAGTTGCAGTTTGGGTGATATTCAATGTCGAATTCCTGAATGGTGAGTTGAATGCTGCTACCAGGCGCTGTGTGGATGTACCAGATGCACTCCCTGCTGCTTGGGTATCTGTTGGGGTAGCCAGGGCTGTGAAATGAACCAGAAGGGCCAGAGAGTTCTCCTCCACAACCTGACAACACAGTAAAACAGACCATCAGTGAGGGACCATGGCAAAGCCTCTGGCAGCTCTGCAATGAGGACAGGCCTTAGCACCCATTTCATGTTCAAATGGGTATTCTGGGCTTGAGGGTCTGTCCTGTCGCAGGGAACCAAAGTCTAGCAGGGAAAAGAAACTCAAGACCAGCAGGCTGGACCTGCTGGCACTGCCCATGCAGTAAGCACTCCACCACATGTTTTAGCATGTTTCTCACCATACATCAGCATCTGCTTTGACAGCTGAAGACACTGAGATGCAGAGGAAAAGTCACATTTTTGCTACTTGCTTCTAACTTTAATCAGTTCTAAAAAACTGAATCAGATCCATCCTCAGCTGTTACTGACCTCAACTAATACACGAACTAAGATATCATAGGCAGGGCTTCCTATTGTTAAAAAAATGCCATTTCTCACTGCTTTAGAAATCATAAAATTAAAGAGAATGCCATTTCCCTCAGCCCACTGAGCATGATTACTAGCTGCCAAGTCACAGTGGATAAACTGGCTTTCTGACATTTGGTGTGTTTAATGTTCTTTTTTATTGATTTGTAAGAGATGTTATGTTTGAAAAGTTATGTACCGTGTCTTCAAAGAAGAAATTAATTTCCTAACCTCACTCTCCAGCCCTTTGGGTGTTTAAGTTCTTGCATATTATGTGCAGGCGTCAGCAGGGTGAGAAGTCACAACAAACAGCCCAGTGTCTGGGCAGACTTATATCAGCTGCATTCATGGTGAAACCTCACTTTTAGAGAAGCCAGTAGGATGGCTGTGTATCTGTCACATGCAGAAAGCAAGGGAATTGTGTGTTTGGTGTCACTTTACATGTGTGTTGCTCTGCCTTGCAGCAATGTTTTTTTCCCCTCTGCATTTCAAGCCCCAAGATGCTTCCTTTAGGCACTAGATAATCTTTTGCTTACACAGCTTTTATGGGGTTACTCAAGCTTCATAAGTAAAGCCCTCACTCCATCAGTCTCTTTGGTTTGATATCCAGAGGGAAGGTTCTGCCACATAGCATAAAGCCCCAAAATGCTTAATAAAACCGCCTAACAAATCATCAACTCGATGTTCCCAGAGGCAATACTGCGCTATGTTAGAAGTTATATATAGCACCTGTCTCAGAACTTTTAGCTATAGGAGATATAACATAAAACAAATAAACTACACCTCTGACCTGCTCAACTCATTTGCAGCTTGAACAAGGTATCTCTGGCCATTGCTCTGCTTAACACTTCTTTTTTTAATTCAGCAAGCTATAAGTCAATAAATTGCAAATGCTTTCCTCAACACCTTCTGTGACACACTGGTGTTTATTGAAGGGTGGCTGCTAAGCCCCAGAAGCATTTGCTATCATCTCTACCATGGGGTCCTTCAGCTCTTTGCTGAGATCTTGAGTCTGGCTTTGCCACAGTTGGATCAAGGACTTCTAGGACTGCAAAATACAAATCTATGAGAGGAAAGAGCAGTGAATCTGAAATGGAGCAAAGCAATAAGAAGCTATTTTAAACTAAAACTAAACCATCTAAAATGCAGATGTGAGGAAGACTCCAGCCATGCCAGAATTGTAACACAGATCTCTCAGTTCATCACCCAGTATTCATTTGAGAACCATCTTTTGAACACAAGAATTCCCACAACTGAACAATAGTCATCTATGACCCCGGAAAGCCTTTACATGGCTGAAGTTGACCTCACAAGTGACTTGGCATGAGCTTAGTTGTTCTCTGTTTTTCTCTACCTTGCTGCACAGGATGCTCCATAACCCTGAGGTGGTTTGCCCTCCAGCCACAAAGCTACACTGTCAAGCTATCCATGTCTCAAGGAGTAAGAGAAGCTTTTAAGTGAATTTGAAACCAATGCTGCCTTTGGTCCCTCTGGAAACAGAAAAAGGTAGTGCACTTACTTCCCTGAGGCCTGCCAGCACCAGTGGGTAAAGGCTAAGCCCCTGCAACTTCGAAATCCATGAACATTTCAGCAGACAGACAGAAAGGAAGAAAGCTTTGGTGTAACCCAACAGCCCATTTTTTTTTTCCCAGTGCCATCAGAAGATGGCATAATGTTCCTCAAAAGAAACCAGGCTGTTGTGTTTTATAAACTGGAGGGGAAAAAAAAAAAAAAGAGAAGGTGTCAGCAGGCGGGCAGCTTTACAGCTGAATTTGCAGGGTGAGTTACTGTCTTTATTTTCCCTCAGCAGCAGGAAGGACACTGCTGCTGGACAGACTTCAGGATGGGAAAGCTGTCGCCAGCTTGAGAAACAGAAAGATTTCTCAACAGACTTGATGGCTGGGCTCCTGAGGGGGTGGGAACGGGCAGGCAGGGGAGTTTCAGCTGGCGAGAACAAAGCCAATCGCTGTTTATCGCAGCCTGAAGAAAGCTGGGAACATTTTAAAACTAAACAGGCAGCTATGACTCAGCTTCTCCTACTAAGAGTTTCCTGATAGCCACAAAGACATGTTTTTTTATTTAAACCCAAAATGGCTCAGATGAGTGGAAAGCTTGTGTGCTGTGCTTTGACGCACAGACTTTTCTTTCTGTGCAGCCCTTGCAGGTAGCATTCCCACTGCCCACGCTCCCTCTCCCGAGTGGTTTATGTTTTCTCTGAGCTCAGTCAATATTCTCTGATGGGGTACGTGAAGTACATGAATAAGAATGTCAAACTGTTGTTAATGTGCCATTTCTTTTCTTCCAACTAGAAATGTTCCCAGAAAAGGCTTTTTGTTAAAAGAGAAGCGATTCTTCTTAAGTGTTCCAGTGAAATGGTGGTAAAGTTTAGATCTCAGTGATTAATTTCTTACAATGAGTGTGCTGAACTCATGTTGCCAATCATTTATTAGTTGTTTGCAAACAGATCAGAAATTGCTTGAATTTATGCCTAAGCATTCACTAACTATTATCTGAATAAAAGACTCACTGATCTTTGCAAATATGTGAACTTCACACCTGAACTACTTTGCCAGACCTACATATGCATGCATAAACCTCTATATCAGAATAGAAACACAATTTCTGAACTTGCTGGCCAGCTACCAGAATGTTTATATATTACATTTCTGCTCTTTTATGGATGAGGTAAGAATCAGTTCAGTTGTGCTTTTTCTTTTAAATATAGAAGCCATATGATTTTAACAAGATATTTACAGAAATACATAAAAGATTAAAACAAATGTCCCTGCCTTTAAACTTGCAACATCTGTGGAACACTAAAATGAAAAAAAAAAAAAAAAAGGTTGTGAATATCAGAAAAACAGTTAACAATGTTCTGTGTTGTGTTTTATGTATGGCCATTATGGTGCTACTGGAACCTGAAATAATGATAGAAAAAACATTTTAAAATCCTTATAAACATTATATGTGAAAGATTTGCCTAGCCTTAGAATTAAAGAAAAAAAAAAATTGTCCAGGAAAACCATTTCAAAATGAGAATCAAACTCTGACTTTGCAGCCTGTATTTCAGTTCCTGGAACATTATGGGTCCCTACTATTCACAAACTTTTTGTCCTGAATATTTTTAAAAGGTGACTTTAGAATTTGAGCTCTGATTTATTTTGGTGACTTTTTCAGTCCATTTTCATTAGCCACAAAATTCTTGTAGCACAATCACTTTCTCTGATTGGATCACAGATACAAGGAAACCTAAAGTTTAATATTATTCATATTATTTGTGTGCTACCTATGAAGACAGATTCCCTGCGTTTAAGTATAACCATTGAAAATATAACCATTAAGTATAAACATTAAGTATAACTCTCTTAAGTATAACAATTTAAGATGCTTATACTAGACTTTGAAATGTGCCTTGTCAGATTCTTAAAATAATCAGAAAATATATCAGTCAAATTACATTTATATGAATGGTGTTCAGGCTGAAGATGTAGAATTTGCTGTAGATGTGCATTTTATTACATACATATATGAATATATGTGAACATATATATGGATTTTGTATTCAAAATGACAGCTTCAAGAAGAATGTCAGTAATTTTGGAAACTTTAGCCCTCAAATAAACTGAGAAAAAAGAGAGAGGAGATACTGTTTTAGTAGTGTAAAGGTACTGGAATTCTCTTGAAAAATGTTTAAAACAACTACCTAACCTGGTGTTAGTTGCTAGGAAATTGGACAACAAATAGAAAGCTCAGGAAATTTGGTGTCTTTGGTTTCCTCTAGCTAAAATCTAAGTAGTCATTGAAGATTGTGCAAGGGGTGATTTATAGATCTTTCCACAGTACTGCTAGTCTGGTTTGCAGATGGTGTTCATTAACCAAAGAAGAATCCCCATTCTCATAGATAATTATACATGAATAGAGAAGTAGTAATCTGTGGAAACCTCTATTATTTGCAAGGTTTATTCATGGGTATATTTTAGCCACATGCTAGAAAAATCCCTTCCATAAAGTTCAAAGTGAACAGGCACTGTTCCTGCAAAATCAGGGTTAGGGAAGTGAAAGGAGTTGTTCCATTTGTTGTGCTCATGGCGAAATGTTTCAGTGTACGTTAACTGACTCTAGCTGCAAGGAGCACACAGAATGAACACTGGCTTGTACTGCACTAATACTTGCATGAAGTATAACTGCAATTTGATTTTGAAATCTTTTGCTGTCTTGAGTAGGTTTAGTTCATAGAATATTATCCAATAGGAGATAACCCAGCACTATAACTTTGTGATGAGGGTTTATGCAAGAGTAAAAACTCAAGTGAGAGATAGTTTGGGCTTTTTATTTCCTTTTATTTTTAATTTGTTAATCACTTCTGTAACTTTGATTACTTTGTTTTATCTATCTCCTGAATTCTGGTTGTTTTTTTTTTTTTTTTTTCAACATATCCCAGTCTGAAATCTGTAAGATGGATAATAAATATAGACTACTGGGACACAGAGTCATAAAGGCAAATTTAGGTATTTAAACAGGAGCCGAATCCTCCAAGATACCACATGGTCATAGTTCCCACATCAGCTCCCAGTATTCAATGCTTTAAAAAAAAGCTGTTTTCCAGCTCTTGGACACTGATTGAACTGTTCAGCAACAAACATTTTGAGAAAATGTTGACCCTTATGTATTAGTCTGGGGTGGTCCAACCTGCTGAAGAAACAGAAATTAGTTCACCCTCAACTCTCACAGAGAACATGTCTGTGTTTTAAATAGCCAGACTGCAACACAAAAAGCCGCCTCTGAACATGGTAGCACCCACAACTCAAAACAACTGCTCAGGACTTGAAAAGATCAGACCCTGTGCATCCTTACACTTAATGTGAGAGAAACACACTGAAAAGGAATAGTCATTTTTGAAACCTGATCTAATGGCAATTTGTCAAAGGATGCACAAGAAATCCACAACAGAGCTATGATTAAGGATTAAGAAATCTGGGCCTCAGCTCCCTCACTGATCTGCAATGCAATATTCTCTCCAGCAATCCTAACAGATGCCTGGCAAATGTTTGCAGTGAATGGTTTCTACATCCTAATCTCATCTCATCTCTGTTTCTGTTATGCTTCCCTGAAGGAGTAACCAACTATTTCACATTTTACTTCAGTAAAAAACTTCAGTCTTCACTTATTGTATGCCTTTTAATAATTTTGATCTTCTGAAAATACAGACCCAGACTAATGAAACCTTCTCTACTCATGAACCAAGTGGCTTTCTCCACACGTTAACCACCAATCATTTCTTAGGGAAATCCAAAAGAAAGAAGATGATGGTGAAGCAGAGGAGCAATACAATACTTTGGGCTACATAATTATTTTCTCAATAGTGTGCTTTGCTGCTCTTTTAAAGGGGGAATTAATGTGTCACATAAAACAGAACAGTGGGTGCAGATTTTGACTATGCTGAGAAGAGGTAATTGAATTTATAAGCTCTGCTGATAATCAAGCAGCCAAATGAGCAAGCTTCCAGTGAAATGCAGATGTATATATAAAGCAGTTAGCTCCAACATTCACATTGCTTAATAAGGCAAGTGACAAATCTAGGAAATATGTGTCTTCTCAGATAGTGACAGTTGTCACTGGTGTAATTTTGTACTGAAAGACCTTTGCCCTTTTGGCCTCCTGATTACTTTTTTAAAGGAAAGCAATTCAATTGGCATGCCATCTTTGCATGCATCTAGACTGTTACAAAGAGTTTGTTCTTTCTCAAAGGACCAATATATGCCCCCAAATATATTTTCCTATATTAAGCTTCCTAATAAATATCAGAAATGTAATGAGCACCTTGCAGATTCAAGCTTTCAATTTTTGGCCAAACTGGCTCTAAATCTAGACTCATCAGTGAAAGCTCCTCAGATGAACAGTGTTATTTCAGAACCATAACCCCTTTTAAATTTAACCCTTTCGCTACAGCTTTCTATACAAGTTAATATTATACAGGACACTTTTAAGCATAAATAACAGCCTTCTCCTTAGATCAGTTACTAATTCTGTCTCTGAGAAAGCCTAGGGACTGTATTCTTCAGAAACCCAGACCAGTGTCTCAGCAACTGAAAAGATTCAAATGCTTCAAATCAAAACACTTTGAATTTGTGTCATGTGTGGCTGGAGGGGCTCCTCGCTTCTGTTATCAATGCAGTAAGCTTTTGGCTTTTTGTGATCACCTCATAACTGCAAGCAAATCTGACAGAAAGAGTGAGAACTGTATCAGGCACGTGGTGGCAAATGTTAGCACTGCAATCTTTTATCACCAAAGCATGTGAATATCCTTGATATACATCTCATTGATGCTTCACAACCTCCCATGAAGGAGCACATGAACAGCCTGAGAAATAGGTCACAGGAGCTGGAACTCTAGAGCATACATTTGTCACTTGAGCAGAAGTAAAAGCTCTTCTCTCACCAATATATTTAGCCTTTTTATGGTCTTGTCAGGTGAGATGTTACCAGATCCAGGTTTAGATTCTCTTCAGGGTTTTCCCTCAGGGAAGAAGGGACCCAAGTACTTCACTGTGAAATACCCCAACATCAAAGGCTGCCTCTCCTGACAAGTTCCCTGGACAAGGAGAGACTCTCTAATGATCTTTTTTTTTTTTTTTTTTTTTTTTTGTGTGCATTTTAAAGATTTTCAGAAGGGAGAAGCCAGTATAGCACCCCAACCGCAGGAACATATCTCATTTTATTCAGTCTAGGACAACAGTATATGCCTAGACATTGTAGCCACCAAGGGTAAGAGGGCCATCCATATTTGTGCATGACACCAATCAGGAAAAAAAAGGAAGCACCTGCAAGGAAGGAGACGGTTACAGCTGTGGTCACCGCTGCAGGTACTTGAACTCCTATTGCAGACTGTGAGGTGTTGCAGCTGTGACGTACAGAGCCAGCAAGGGCATCACCTAGGAAGCAGCCCCATCTGAACCCACGGATCCTGCTCTGCAGGACATAACTCCACGTTAGCAATCTGGACCCTGTGCAGCGTTAGGCTGCAGTTTAAGGTCCAGGAATTAACAGAAGGGCAGTGCTGTCCGACAGCGGACTGAATGTGTCAGTGCAGAAAAGGAGTGGAGGGGGGTGGGGAGTCCGGGAAATCCATGAAGGGAGACGTGGAAGGAAAGCACAATAGCGGTTACTACATGGGTAGATTCTGGAAAGCTTTCAGAGCCTTAGAAAAGCAAGTTAACCCAGCACCATGGCTACCGTATGGAGCTGATGTCATCTGGCTGGGCATAAAAGCCTCCACTTCTTTTGTGCAGTCCCAGAATGACATCACCTCGAAGCACAGGAAGGTACCTTTGTGTCGCAGCACTTCCCCCTCTGGGCCCTGCCACCCATCTCGCTCCTCTTGCGCACGTCCCCCCTCTGCCTAGACGTGCTCCTGGGCCTCCGCTGAAAGCCAACGGGAGCCCTTTGGGAGCCTGCCAACGCCGGCACTCTGTGGCAGCACGGAGGGGCTCCTATTCAAACCACGTCCAGCGGCCATACCCCTCGGCAGCTCACAGTGGGGCCTCCGCAGCCCCTTTCGGCTGCTTCACAAAGCCCTCAAGGCTGAACGGTGTGAATTGATTAGACAGACAGGGCAACTGTGGCAATTCAATTATTTTCAAGGTTGGAGCCTCTTTGATGGGATGTACAAAGGCACAAGATTTAATCTTGTTACAGCCCAATATTGCTGTTAAATAAGCAGAGTGAAAAAGTTGCATTTGTACCCTCACTTGTGGAGAAACTGCAAAGATAGGTTGAAGTTGCACAGTCATTAACAGGTTTATTTATAATTGGTGTGCATGCTTGCCTATTTAAAGAGGCCTGTGGCGGTCTTTGTGACATGGAAGAACAAAAGGAAAAACACCCAAAGAATATCCTGGCCAATGTTATTTCATGCAGAGCAGGGGGTGGGAGGCAGCTGGAAGTGAATGTGCTTCCTAACAAACTAAGCATCAGCAAAGAAAAATAGAGAGAAGCCTGCACAGAAAGCACAAATCTACAGGAATGTGGCAAACTGAGGGCTGCGTGTTTCCTATTAAGAAGTCCCAGCTACCCACAAGTCTCCTGTAATAGCATATATCTCCTGTTCTGTACAGAAAATCTGCAGATGTGCCTCACCCTTGTGCCTACTCCTGCAAATGAAAGTATATGTCACTAATGGCTCTGAGTCTCTGACCAGATGATCTTCAAAAGTGTGCATGTATAGAAACATCCACTGGGAAAGTATTTGAGGAATTATGAGGAAACGCAATATTTTTAGCACTGTAATGGGTTCTTTCTACCTATCTGACATAGTGTGGTGCAAGATGGAACTCCACTACACATACAGGGAAAAAGGAAACACACCTTCCCAGGGGAAACCTGGTTAACTTACCATTAACATTCCACAGCATCTGGAACCCACTTCTAGCATTCAGCCCATCAGAATAAAACACCACATGAAGGCTGGTCCCTGTAGTACTCCCTGCCAGTGGAAGAGACTGTCCACAGAAAGTGCCTATCAGGTTAGATTGTGCATCAGGCCCATCGTAGAGCTGAAATGAAACAAAAAATATCCCAGTGAGTCAAAAGCAGCTCTGAAGTTCTTAATGTTTTGTACAGGATGTCAAAGAAGGAGTAGTGGGACTTCTTGCAGTGGCCACATTAGCACAGCAGTATGAGTTCTGAGGAGCATGGAAAGATTTGGATGAAACGATAAGCAAATATAACTGCAATATGTCCTTAAACCTGGCTGCACACTTGATACAGTAGGAGGGTTTTTCTGTTTCTATTTTTGTGTGTATTGAGGGTTGCTGGGGAAGGAGATAAAGGACAAGTGACAATGAACTGAAATAGAAAGTAAAAGGGGATGCCACGGGCCTGACTTGACTGTGCATCTAAGATGCTCAGTGCTTCCCAACCATTGGTGACAACTCTCTTACATCCTCATTTCTTTAAGACTGCAGTCAGATGGTTTCAGGACTGACTGAACTTGTGATCGAGAAAATCAAGCACTTGGCATCACCAGGGCCTCCCAGATTAGTGATGACAAACAGAAAACCAAAAGCAAAGTAAATTCTCAAAAACCACAGGGCAAACTTCACAAGTATTTATTTATTGCTTCATTATCTTATGCTACTGTCCTGCTTTGAAGAACAAGTGGACTGAGTCATCCTTTCTGAGCTTTTGTGCTTAGAAACGTTTTATGTTTGACCTCCTAGTCATATTCTGTGTGACAGTATTTTGACTCAGTGTGTTGGTGGATGTAGCCAGCCTGAAAATCTTTCTGTCCCGCAAATACAGAGGAGAAATCTTCTATCTCATTCTTAAAACATCACCACTCTGGAAACAAACAAACAAATAGAACGCTAAATACTTGTGTATATAAATTTTGAAATATGAAGTTAGTCATATACTCCCATTTAAATCAAAACAATACAGTTTTGATGGGATGATAGTAGATTCTTGGAGCTTTTAATCCTCTTTGCATTTATTACCTCCAAACAGGTCGAAAGGGTCTTTCAAACCGTCATTTTGCAAATTTTTTCAAGTCCAGTAAATCATACTGAATAAGCACCTACGTTCCCCACCAAAGATCTCAATGCTCAGTGTCATTTCTCAGGGGTGAGGTGAATAACTTTTTGCGAAATTGGTAAAAATGATACATTTTAGCTAAATTGCCTTTGACTTACGACATCAGATTGTCGGTTGTTGTCAAGTTAGGAGTTGTTTTATTATTTCTACTTATGTTGCTATGATTCTTAAGTTTAGGAAAACAGCAACCCTTGTGCTTTTTTACCACTTTGCCATGGTTCAGCCAGTCTTCTGTCTCACAGAGCACATCTTCCTAACACAACCCAGCAAATTACTGGCACAGAAACCATGTCTGAATGTTCTTTGTGAGTTTTTGGCCTGCTTCTTTTCAGAATTACAGCAAAAACTTTTTTCTGTTGTGAAGCCATCAACAAGAAGTTCTCTCTGTGCAAAGAATCAAGTCTATGATCTCTGGAAAAACAGCTAATGTTTATTTATCTTTGTTCTCCATTCAATCTCTTTTTCAAGTTATCTCTTATTCCACTAAGAATTCTCCTACACTCAACAGCCATAGCATAGGAGTATGATATTATGGTAAATACTGATGAACTGCACTGGTTATTAATTTTAGCATACATTTTCTAGCAGGCACACATATGTGAATCAGTAATTAAACCCTTAGCTTTTCTGTTCAAGATGTTAGTCTTGCAAAACCTTCAGAAATCTCATTGTTGATTTATGACATAGCTGAGGGGCAATAAATGCACTCAGAAGGCTTCAAATCCTCAATCAGACAGTCTAGTTTGAATGCCTTTTTTAAAAATAAAAAATAAATTGGATATAGTTCAGATAGAAGATAGGGACAAACTGCAGAACTAATTGTATGGTAATATTCTATGGTCTAATGGCTTGTGGCCATTAATCCTTTTTGCTTTCAACCTTCTAATGCAATGAAAGGCTCAGAGCATGAAAAATGTATTGGAACATGAGAACTATAACCCATTTCTTATGATTTCTGTAGACGAGATCAGTAAAGCCTGGAAGTTTTTAATTGCACAGCTATTGCTGGTAGTTTTTGCAAAGCCTGATCAGATGTTGTTGATAATAGACATGAAATTGTTGTAGATTAGATGTTAAGAAGTTGAACATTCATCAGTATTCTTTCCAAATTTAAACTTGAAGGACCGCCTGACAGACAGATGAGCTGTCCCATGCCTAGAACTACACTTAGGACCTTCCTCCAAGCCAGGCTGAGAGCTTTACACATTCTTTCATGGCTTAAGTTCAGCAAAACGAAATTAAGTCAGATCCAATTAGGTTTTTCAATAGTACTACTTCCTTGAACAGCTTTGTGGTATATACTACTCATATTTCTGTGACTTCAAGCCACGGTAATCTTACACCAGAAAAATATGAATGAGGAAGAATGAATCAATGTGGAGATCATGAATTTGTGCTCTGAATAGAAGCAAAAACTATGTGAAGATACAGAATCAATGATCAGCTGTCAGCTTCAGTGATTACAAATGAAAAGCCTATCTAAAGAACTATGCACTAAATCATACCCAGAAACGTTCAAATCCAACAAAAAATAAACTTCATCAGTCTCCTGCAACTGTGATTCATCAGGTGTTATTTTTATCTAAGACAGCGAACATCACATTTCTGTGTCATTTCCCCTGAAAGCAGGCGGTCAGTTTTCAGAGACACAAAGAAAGGTTGTCATGGCAATCGCTTCATGCTGTGGGCCTGGGCACAGAGCGGAGCTGTGCAGGAAATTCAAGTGCCTGGCCAGCTGTAACTCATTGAGAGAGGCAGAACCACCACTGCTAGAATTTGGAGCTGTCTTTCACTTCTAAATAGAGGGAACAGCTGTGTGTTTTCCCAGGGCATTTTGAACTTTTCAAACCACATTTTGCTCTTACACAGGCAAGTGAAACTGAAGCTGAAGGCGGATGTCAGGAGCCACAATTTCTCTTCTGATCTCCGAGATAGTGTTTCTCGTTTAAGGGCCTGCTTTGTCAGTCATGCTATCCTAAGCTGCTGCAGATCAAGAGAATGTTCTTTTCCAAGCTACACCAGGCAAGGAACTCCCTTGGACTGTACAAGACAATTGAATTTTGGGGCAATTTATTAGCCACTCAGGTACCTCACTGACTCTAGGAACCGGGGATTTGGCTCCCTCCTGACTCCTCATTGGGAAGAAAATGCTTGCCCCCTTTTTGTGTAGATAGTTGTTTCATAATTTATTTATTTGTTCAGACCTTTTAGACTCCATCAGAAAATCCAAGGGCTTTGTCATGATTTTGGCAGGCAATCCAACAGGCAAAACATGCAAACAGCTGCAGCACATATTCAGCTCCTCAGCCTCCCCCCTTTAACAGAAGCAACTGCCCAGCTGCACCCAGTGCACTCCATTTCATCAGCCTGCACCCTGGCACCGTGCCCAGATGGGGATGCCCTATGTCCAGATGAATTCCTACACTGGCACTCAGTAACTGTTACAAGAACCTTATCAAGCTGCCTAGGAACAAGCCTATAGGCTGACATGAAGTAAAAAAGGGGAGGTACTAGCTCTCTAAGGCATGAATCAAGCTGTGGGTCTGGCCTGGAGCAAAGTGGCAGCTGAAAACCACCTGCTGCACACTGGAGTGGGACTAGCCAAGGCTGCAGGAAGGGTTTGGTTTGGGGAGCTCTCCCAGAGGAGACATCATGGTCACCAGTATTATACTCTGACTTTTCTGACTCTTCAGCCTAGAAACAAGTCACTGACACCAGCAACAATGCTCTGGAGGTCACAGCTTTATACCTCTGTTTGGAAGAGCAAAGCAAAGCAGCATGACCTGCATCACAGAGAAGCTCATTGCCAGAACTGGAGCAAGGGCTCAAGGACTGAGCTGACCAGAAAATGGAGTTTCTACTGCATGGAAAGAAATAAAGCTCTCAAATGAATGAAAGGAAAGAAACTTTGAATGTGTTTCGTTTGGGCATACTTGAAGCAGGGTCATATTTCTAGCCAAGCACCTAGTCAAGTTTATTCCTTCTTGCAAAGTGAAATCACGAGAGCCTTCCAGACAGGTAGTGGGACTCCATCTGTTCAGTTTTCCTGGTAGAAAACAATTTTGGTTTTTAGGGCAAAATTTCAATTTTCTCTGTGAGAACTTTATTTCTCTGAAAAGGCAGGGTTTCTTCACCAGAAAAATGATTATAGAGGACAGACCCCAACCTACCCTGCTCTGAAAAAAAAAAAATTATTACACACATTAGCTAGTCTTGATCCAGAAATGATGGAGTCTTCAGATACAACTTTCAGTTTCATATGAGGGGGAAATCCATCCTATGAATACTGACAGGTCCTATTGCATTGTACTGGAAATAATTTTGTTACCAGATGTCATTAATTCATTATATTGTGAGCAATTATATCAATAATTGTCTAAATCTAAATCTTGAAACGAATTGCTTGCAGTCTGAAAGCTGCCTTCCAGGGAGCAGCAACAGCCCTGAGCAGTATTTGCAGAACTGAGAAAAGGAGGTTGTGCCTTGGAGCAGGCCAGCATAGCTGTGAGTGCTCCACCCATTGCTGGAGCCTCCAAGAGTGATTCTGACACACACAAGTAACCCTTTTCTCTCACAAGTGGGAAATGATAGAGGATTATTTTGACTGACCTAAACACAGGAGGCAGTGATTACAGCTATCTGAGCAGCTCTTCCTAAACAGGTCTTTTTTTGGAAAGGAAATTTTGATGGCATTGCAACACATACGTTACCAGAAAACAAAATGAAGCAAAACCCAGACAATATAGTCGTCATCCAAGTAACAGAATGCACTCCAAAGTGAGATCAACATTAATTGTTAAAGCAAGAATTAACAAAAATAAAAATAATCCATTTCCAAGCAACACTTTTCCTTCTATAAGTAGAGTGCAAGCTTGAGAATCTGCAGGTCTGTTAGCCAGAGGAAAAAGCAAACTAAAGCTCCAGGATATGGCACATTGTGCTAGTTTAGCCCACAGCAACATAAACAAAAGCAGCTTAAGACATTGAGTGACTTATTGTGTGGAGCCTTGTTATTTCTGCACAAGTAGAACAAAATAAGGTTACGTTCCCGCTTGCATGATGGGAATTATTTGCAGTTGCCACTAGAAAAAGGTCCTCAAGAACTCATTCTAAATAATGTTTTAATATGATTATTAAAATAAGTTTATGTCATAGATGACCTTGGACAAAACTCCTTGCTCTGACCACCATAGGTAACTTTCTTGTCTGTACGCAATGACACTCTTT
>NW_008605673.1:40744-42095 GCF_000691845.1 Merops nubicus
CTCTTTCACTTATTAACCATTTTATTCCATACTACTGTGGAGTTTGACATTGTGCATCACTAGTCTTACAGGTACGCTGGGTAATCTTGCCGGGATTTATGTAACATACAGAAATGAATAAATGTCTAGTTTTGTCTTACCCTAAGCCTGGAATAGTCAGAGGCCTTTGAAACTTTCAAGCACAGAGAGATTCCACACTGAACTGCAGTGATTTATTTTTTTTTTAAAGAATTTTTCATCACTCACATTATCACTTACTACGTTCTCGAAGAAAATTTCTAACAACAGGCAAACCTGCTCATTCTTGCCTTTCTAGGAAAGGTTTATTTCTGCAAATGATATAAAAATAATTTTCTTTAGCAAGGCTCTAGATCTATTACAAGAATTTAAGAAATGCAGAATGTATCTTTGGATGAAATTTTAAAATATTTTTATATATAGGAGTAAGAAACAACTGCTATTTAAGAAAGGAATGTCTAGGAGACATCAACCTGTCAGTCAACACCAAGACCTGCACTCAAAACCTTATGTGTTCAGCATGATATTTTAAATCCCCAAGTCTGTGTTAGGAGAGCACCTCCACCTAATCACTGTCCTGTCTGGATGGAGGACGTCTCAGCCACTTGCAATGGGGTTGTCCTGGAGTCTCACCCATGCATGTCTGACAAACTGTGCAGGATAAACCGAAAGCAAGACAGTCCAGTGCAGCAGTGCATGCAAAAAGCCTGCCTTTCTGCTAACCACTGTGGGTGCGTTGACCTCAATTTCATGGTTCCACCACCCGAGGCAAACCCAGGCTGCCCCAGTGTCCTGTTCCTGACCCTATGCCTCTCCCCGAGGTACAAGCAGAGGTTTGCTGTCATGGCCAGCATCTCCTGCCTTTGCTGACCAAGGGGCTACATGGGGATCCACACCCTTTTGGCAGTGGGATCATACATGCCTGATCATGAGGTTGTGGCTATTTCGGTAGAGCGCCTGCTTTCATCAGTGCCTCAGAAACTGAAGCATTTCCTCTGCAGTGAGAATCCACTTATGGTGGAGGAAGTAGGACTGCTTTTGAGCTCTGGACAACAGCATTTCCAAAGTTACTCTTCAGCAGAAAGCTGCTCCTGTTGGAAAAGCTCCTTACAACAAGGCAGAGCTGTGCCTGGGGGTGGAGAAGGTGCGACTGCTCCGAGAAGCCCACAGGGTCTGAGGAGTATGCAGTGCTGTTGACTCGCGCGCAGGGCCGAGTGCTGCTCCTCACGTGCTTTGCCAGCCCAGGTGAACTGAACTGCCAGTTCAAGCTACCTCATACCCACACTGTCAGAGGCCAGAGAGGGCAGGATTATCATAGAATCATAGAATCCTT
>NW_008605674.1:0-3522 GCF_000691845.1 Merops nubicus
AAACATTCATGGCTCGGTCCTTCACATGTAGCAATCACAAGCATCCGTCCAGTCTGTCTGCCTGCTTCCTTTCACAACATCACAGTTTTGCTTTAATGATATTAGGCTGTCCTGTAACTAAAAATCTGCCCACTTTTTAAAAACAGAAAAATAAATATAATTTTTATTCCTGCTCTCATATGTTTTGAGTGCAGAAAGGAAAAGTGATCAAAAAAAAAATGAAGGTTTCTATGTAATTCATTAAGAATGCTGTGTATATGAGCTGCAGGGGCTGACCACCGGATGGTGTTACCTTGTGTTTTATGCTTCCTTTAGGCAATAGTGTTTATATATTAAAAAAAAAAAAAAAAGTTTGTTCCATTTTTTTTCTCTTCCATATTTGATAATCCAGATTTTATAATCACAGTTTGACTAGAAGATGCTGTAATTTTTATAGCCTAAAGAATTTTCTGCTAATATACATGACCACTATACAGACTTGCAAACAGTTACTTCTCAGGTTTAACAGGCATAGGTACTGGATAAACCAACTTTTTGATAAACACCATTCTTGATTGACTATATCTTTGGGAAATTCAGATAGATATACAACATTTTAAAACAAACCAACACAAGCCCCTTTTACACATTGCATGGGACAAATCCCAACATTCTTCTGTGAACCTCGTTGTGACAGTTGGTGACGTTTAGTGCATAGTGCTGCAAATGTAGGTGAGCTGGATAGTTGATGCCCTCTGTACAACACCTCCAGGACTCAGAGGGATAGACTTAGGTCCATGCTAACTGCACAGAAGATATCTGACATCAAGGCAATTGATATCAGTTGTACCTTTGATCCTGAGTGTGGTGAGTGTGTGCCCAAGTGTGGAGGCAATGCCACTGAGCTACAAAGCACTTGGCAGGTTACTAATGATAAGTATGGCAGAATTACATAATATTAATGTTATTTTATCTCCCTGTCTTCTGGGTTAATTCTGTGAGCCAGCAGGAAGCAACACCATAATTTCCCTTTATTTTCTGGAACTACTTTGTGTCCCTTCTTATTTGCTGGTGTTTTTTTTTTTCCACCTGGAAGATGGAAGTCACATACTGAAAGTGTATGATTGTGGTCTCCATTAGAAAATATATCACCACAATTTAAGTGAAAGGTATGTATGCACTGACCTGAGGAAAGAATTTGTGATATCTAGTCATATATCATTGTAGTTCTGATTCTGATTTTGTTTCATATTTACCTTTCTTTTATATACTTCTTAGTGCATTGGTATCAGTTAATGTTACAGAGGTAGACTTTTAAGGAGAATATATTTTATGTTACAAAACTCAAAGAAACCTAACATAAACCAGTAGCTCTTACACATGAATTATTTCTGTTCATGAGAGCTACTTTGTAAGAAAGTCTCCTTTCCTATTGAGTTCTTTAAACAGCAATGTTCCATTCAATTAAGCCATATGTTCTGAGGCAATTTATATGTATTCTACATATAAATCCATTAATTCATCATAACCACTGCAGCAGAGCATTAAATGGTATATATCATCTTGCCTTTGTCAAAACAAAGCACAAAATGTTTCTTTCTTTTCATGTTAAAACAGACAAATCAAAATCTTATGGAAATATTTGCAGCTGTTTTGAGGAAAAGTTAATCTGAATTACAAATAACAAAAAAACCTTATTACTGAATAATTAGAATGCAAGCACCATCGAAGAAAAAATGCAAGAGTACATTTGTGAGTTGTTACATTAACACAGGGCTCTAAGACAGACATTTAGAGTCTGACCTACCAGAACTAGCAGAAATCTTTTTCATTGCAGCAGATTTAGAGCTTCTGTTCTTTTCCTATGCAAGTTCTGGACTTGTGAATGTTACACCTCTGGGAAAAGCTTGCTCATTGCCAAAAGTTTAAGACCCTTAAATCTTTTCTTCATTTTCTTTGCTGAGAGACTGAAAGGAGTTTCACTGTGTTTTTCTTAAAACGATTTTTATGAATTTATGGGTTATTTGTATATTTTTATATTTTTTTTATATTCTCTGGTTCTTTAATTTTTTTTTTTAAAGAAATTTCCAAGGATGTAACCTGCTTAAAGTTTGAATATTCTTAAATGCACTTCATATTGCACTCCCCACTGTGGAGAAGAAAGGTTGATGCCTCTTCAAAAATATCTTCCCATGTTTGTTCATATCCAATCATTGTTACATACTCACTGGGAGTCTTCTCCTTTCAGAGTAGTAACTTTCACACTTGCTAAAATTTCTGGGTTTTAATTCAGACCTCTTTGTTCATGGCTTACTGTGTTTTTCCTGAATATTCTGGACTTCTACTAAATAAATAACAGAAGTTTATGCTGCTTTAGACACAAAAGCCTGCAAAGGAAAAGGACAATGTGTGGATCCAGGATAAATCAGGGTAAATTGTTAACATTAAGTCTTCAAACATACAGATATTGTGATGCTGCCATATAGAACATGTTTTTCTACCCACTTTATAACATATACATATCAGCATTATATCCAATTAGAGAAATAAATCACTCCACTTCTGAGAATGGTCTCTCAGTGCATACATTTCTCATTCCTGTGGCCTAATTCATATTTTTTCACTCCTTTCTTGTATGTTCAAGGAAGTAAACATTCTGTGGAAGCTCACTTTAAAGTATATTAAAAATTAGATTGGAGATCCTATAATAAAATAATGTCTCATCTGTGATATGAATGAATGATTGCAGAACAGAACTTCAACTGCAGGTTTACAGGGAAAGTGAGATACATCTACAACATATTTTCATAAATTACAACAACATACATATTTACTGACACATCCTGCATGTTGAATAGGAATGTTTCAAAGCATATTTAATTTACTAGGTATAATTTGGTTCAGGGTTAATCAAAGAATCTTAAACTATTAATAATGAAATAGTTTAATATGGGATAAAGGCATATATTGTCTTACTACAAAAAATGCACGTTTTGCTTTCCTCTCCCTCCTATACCATCTGCTGTACCACAGGAAGGAACAATGATGTGTACATTTTGGATGGATTTATTAGATAGATTGTTTCACCTTAATTCATTGTCTAATTTATCACTGAAATAATTTTCTGGCCTATACATAGGACTTACAGAAAAGGTGCAACTTATGCTCAGTTGCACTGTTTCTTTTTGTCACCAATCATAATTCTTATAAATAACAAAAACCTTGCAAACATTGTATGTACAAATATTTTGCTCAAACGTCCTATGTTGCCTTTTGAAGCAAGACTTTCAGATCTATAGCCATCATATTTCTCTTTTTTAAAGGGACATCATGAAAGAAATCTCCAGGATGCAGAGATAATTTAAGTAGTATTTTATAGTATGTCCGTTAACATCTGAGCTGTTCATTGATTAATACAGGCACATCAATCGAACACCTTAGTGGAAATAAGCAGGAGCTCTATGATATCTATGTATTTATGGGAAAAAAAAAAATAATAAAAAGAGAGTAATCATCTGTCTTGGTTTGGGATAAATAGAACTG
>NW_008605675.1:0-948 GCF_000691845.1 Merops nubicus
CCCAGCCTGTATTGGTGCCTGGGATAGGATATTGCTGCTGTTTTTGTTTCTAAATCGGTGGAGGATAACAGAAGTGCATTTTAAAGTCAGGAGAATCATTACCCCCAAGCCTGACTCCTGTTGGTTTTGTTGGTTCTGGGGTTTGGGTTTGTTTGTTTGTTTGTTTGTTTGTTTGTTTACGTTTGTCTGGTTTCAGACAAATATAATTGTCTGAAATTCTTTTTTTGCCTTTTTGTACAAGATTAAATAGCCTTTAGGGATCAGCATGTTTTCTTAAGCAAACTAATCTATGAACAAGTTATATGTGGCTTTTCTCTGAAAATTTCATCAGTTTGAATATCTTAAGATTTACTGCAGAAGGCCTTTTCTTCCAATTTTCAGGTATATTTTGCATTATGTAGTGTTGTTTACATTAGCAAGTATTCAGCTTTGATAATAGGACACTACTTAAAGAACTTCATTCCAAAGAAAGAAGTGGTTGTGAGTGCCACAACTGCCAATGTTTTCTTTTTCAATCTAATCTTTGAAAGTGAATAAGAAGGCTTCTCTGGGCACCTGTTTTGGTGAACCTTAATGGTTCTTTGGCAGCTTAATGGTCCTTTGGCCTTTATCTCCTTAAAAGATTTAGTTGACTTCTTGACTAATGCTGTGTTTGAATAAAAAAAAGCTTTTATTTCTGCTTGCTGCTCTGTACATCTGAGGGTCTGCTCACTATGCATTAATTAATATCATGTACTATCTAGTTTGTAATTACTGAAGTTGTTCCTTTAAAAAATATTGTCACAATATTTATTTTCCTTAGATCTATCTCTTTTAGTAACTTTATCTTGGTGGCTTTTTTTTTTTCTCTTTTCAACCTTTAGCAAAGTTGAACTATTTCCAACAGCCACAGGATATCGAAGAGTCTGATTTTTTAAAGTTCTCGGAGAAGTATGGCAGACACTCTTT
>NW_008605675.1:979-10827 GCF_000691845.1 Merops nubicus
CACACGTCCAGTCATCATCCTCTGCCTTTTACCGGGTGAGCTGAAAGAAAATAGCAGTCAGTTTGCAGATACTCTCTTGCTAAAGCTCTCTGTAATGAGATCTAATGAGAAGAAATTGGAATATTCTTATTTTCCTACTTATAATCCATATTACCTCTCAGTTCTTTTAATTCCTCATTGTGTAAAATGTTTCTGATTAGTTTTCTTGCATTTAAAAGTTTGGACAACCCTTTAGCCAGAACTGTGTGTACAGTAAGGAGCAGCAGAAATTTGCCTCTGTACCCTGATGATGTCATCAGCTTGTGCTTGACCTTAGTATTCCACAGTCACTTTGTGATTTCTACAAATTGTCTTTTCAGGCTGGTGATCCAATCCTAATCTACTTTGAGGCGTCTTCTGTACTGAGCACACTCAGACAGCCAGTAAAAATGGGAGCCAGTGGACTTTGTGTTGATGGAAATCCTGCTGGTTAGTGAAGGGGGAAGAATTTCTTAGGGTGCTTTGCTTCTGTTTTATCTGTTGTCATGTCTTAACTCAGGCTTCCTGGACAGTAAAAGCACAAGCTGTACTCGTGTTTTTGCCAACCTGAGCAAGAGCTGCGTTACTGACCCTGCCCTAGATGCTGCCTCCTACTACCGTGACTTCGCTGTGCTAAAGGTGCCTGTCACATTTCTTTCTTTTGCTCAACATCTGATTTACTTGACTTTCCACTGCCTTCCGTTGGAACTTCAGCTAAATGGAAAACTAAAGGTCATCTAGCATGTTGTCCTTGGTCTGCTAATTGTTCAGGCCTTGCTGGAAATCCTGTTAAAAACATCACGATTAGTGATTATCCCTCAATTCAAACTACTTTCCAATAAATTTCAGTTATTAGCAAATTCTTAATGTGTTTAACAGGTACTTGATATATTAATGGTTTACCTAGAACTGTCTTGCCTTTTAAACAGTATCTATATCTGTTCCACCAACTTGATCAACCAAAGAATGCACGTTTTTAGTAAAGAATAAAGATTTCTTTTACACAATATGTTATCTCTAAAATCATACTGAAGGCCAGTTATCAATATTAGCTTTACTTACATTCATAGGTTGAATTCCATATCAGTTTCTCCATTATTTATCCTGACAGTAATTTCAAAATAATCTATTTGTTGTTTGGGGTTCATCATGCTGGTCTTGCTGAATGTTAACATGAAAATACCGCCTCTTGCCTTCTAGAGTTTCTCTGATGTTCCAAGGTAAAACAGCAGTGTAAATATTAAAAATTCAGGAAGGCTAATGGCTCAGTTTTGCCTTATATTGGAAATATAAATCTACATAACTGTAGTAGAGAGTCTTCTATTGATCAAATGTAACTCATATTTTCAGGGCTGTTTTTGTTACTGTGCCCAAAATTTAATTTTTCCCGAAGTGGAAGCTGAAGTGATTACTTGGTTCCAGAAGGGGGAGCTCCAGGGACAGATCAAAGATGTTGATATTTTAAAGTATCTGCTTTCTGTGCATTTTGTCTGTGGTTTCTAGATCACAAACTGATGACAAGTTTTACATCATGTTTGGAGTAAACAAAGTAATTTTTGTCGATGCAATATGCAGGCTCTGTTTGGTGATGATTTTGTGACTTCAGACACCTGCAAACCCAGAAAGCCATTTTGGGTTTTTTGTGTTGTACTCTAGTTTGTTTTCCCCAGGTCCCAGTTGGTGACACTGTTGAGCAGTCCATGAAGGTCAGTCTCTATTGCCAATGAAAACAATTTCTGCTTCTGAAATAAAAAGTGTCTGGAATCTCAGGCATTCATGGTAATGTTCATGGGTTGGGAACTTGGGAGAATGGAAGGGTGCTGTGTTTGAGATAATTTTTGTGACATTATAGGGGAAAGAAAGGGATATAAGGAAAGATGTGGTTTTAAATGAGCAGGCATAAAGAGGCCTGGGGTCAGGGATGTAGCCTGTTAGAAAAAAAATGGCATCTGAGCTAGGTGTTTTGTCTACAGATAGCAGCTACAGCAGGAAGGTAAATCTGATCTGGATGGATGGAAAAGAGTAGGAAAGGCACGCTCCTTTTAAACAATTACTAATTGTTAATATGCTTACTGTCTCCAGGTAAAGGTCACTGCAGTCGCACCACCTGGAGCTCCACACATGAAAGACAATACATGTAACAATGTTGTTTCTGAGGTATCTGAATCCTCTTTCCTTTGGGCAGCTCAACACTAGCTTAAAATCATTGCTCTATTACCTGACTCTGCCTCTGATTCTTCTCTGGATTGGACTTTCAGGTGATCTATGAGGTAGAATTCAGTGGCATACATGGGATTCAGAGTGTTTCTGTCCAGTTCAAAGTGAGCAACATCTCTGGGAACTCAGGATCCTCTCTGCAGCAGCACTTCACTTTGCACTTCTGGGTCAGTGTCCCCATCCTCCCATGGCTCTTAACCACGTTTGTAAACAGTATTTCGTGGCCCAGTTTTGTACAGATGACATGAAAAGATTAGAGCAGTGTCACTGTGGTATGGCAGTACCAGAAGCCTGGGATGCAGCTGATGGTCAAAGGAAGGAGGGGACACTGCTTTGGTCTCAACTAAACCCCTTTATTGGAAAAATCAGGTTCAGTACAAGCGTGTAGTCTTGCACTACACAAGGTTGAAGGGGCTGATTATTTTTATTCTGACTGTTTTTTGCTGTTGATTTTATTTGGTTTGAGATTTTGTTTTTGTGCTGGGAAAAGGGGAAATGATGAGATCAAGGTCACCAGCGTGATCTTATAAAAAAAAAAAAAGGCTTGGAGCTGATGCTGTATCTGAGGTGTTTGTGAATAAAGTTGCTGAATTTATTCCAGGTACTTACTTAACATTGTGCAGTGGAGAAAAGAATGGAAATCTGGAAAATATTAACGTGTGTTGAGTTTTATATAAACCTTGCCACCTAGAGGCAATGTAAAGTGGGTTAAGGAGTGACCACAGGGCTTGATAAGCATGCAGTGCAACCTTGCTCAAGTTATCCCCAGAGGCTCTCCCCATAAAACAATTTAGAAGTGGAATCTGCCACTCAGAATCAGGGTCAAGGCAGGGTTTGTTCTGTAGATCATCTGTAGAATTGCCCAGTATGATGTGTTCATTTCCTTATAGACAAATACTGAGCATAAAAGAATTAGTTGTCTCAAGAACTGTCCTGATAGCATCCATATTTCAGGGTACTGACATTTAGTTTTCTGTCTCCTGGACTGCAGATAATCTTGCCAGGTAGGAAAGAGGATTTGGAAACAAATAATGGAGATTTTAGTAGTGCATAATACTCAGTTGTTCAAACAATAGGTTATATTTACATTTTTGAGAATGTGAATTTGATCTTCTGAGATGAATGGATCTCATTGGCACTAATGTTATCCTCTTCCCTTGTTTTTTGACTATGCCTCTTTGTAGACCAGGACTCTTTCTCACACATTGCCTAGAAGTGGAAACCCTGGCTATATCACAGGAGCACCACTGCTGATTGCAAACAATGGTTCCGTGCAGCAGGTATCCTTTTTCTGCTCTCAAGTTTTAGTTATACCTGGGTTTATTGATTTTTGGTACTCTGTTGTGGACTTTTGAGATTCTGCCTTTACCTGTGAGGGCATACCTCAGTGTCTGTATTGCAGCTATCAGCAGACCTTTCGGCCATGACTGAATTGTAGTCCTGTGACAGGTGCAAGGAGGAATGTGAGGTGGGAGGATTGGTAAATACAAGTTGCATGTCCTTTATTGTCTGTTTATGCTTTGGCTTCTTGACATGCAGTCTGTCAGATGAGCATTTTACAGAGCGAAGGTGGTGGAAGTTGCTCACAGTTCCACAGACACACAGTACAATTTGGAAGAAATGTGAGGACAGGCTGCAAGATCAGGTAACACCACACTCTGCAGTCTCCTTTCTTGACACATTTAGGAAGTGTGGACTCAGCTAGCACATTTTTCCATGTTCTGTCACACACTGTGGTGGAGCCTGGGCCCTTCCTCAAGGTCACCATTGGTCTCCACAGATCTTTCATATATTCCTAAGAGGACTTGAATGTCGGAGAGGTGGTAGACCTCTAGAACAATCTGAACATTGTGCACGTCGTCTGGGACATTTTGAGTCTGTAGTTTGGCAACACACCTTGGGCAAGAGTATAATTTTTATTAGAGGAGTGAATTATGATGGAACCTTAAAAAGTGATTGTTTTGATGATTTGGATCATTCTTTTGTTGGTGACGGTGCAGCTGTATGACTACTGATGTGATAAGATGGCCAAGAGCTGTCAGTTTTCCTTACACTGTTATTTTCTCATTTCCAGCCTATCCCAAACACTGGAAGACAATAACTGTAGTTACGTCCAGCAGAAGTTGTACAAGGCTTTTCAGGGGATGAACGCAGCAGGGGACCTTGCTATAACTGGCAACGCTCATGCAGCCCAGGCAGAAGGGTGGACGACCATTGTGGTTCAGAACTGCAGTGTGCAGGTAGTAGGAATGCTGAAAGATCAGCTGTAAATATTTGTCTCTTCAATCTGTGTGTTGCTCTTGGTAAGTGAGGGCATGGGGAAAAAAAGAAGCAGGTTGTTCATCTGGGCTTAGTTTCTTTGTGTGATGATCCACTGACTCTTCGGGGTATTAATGCCTGTAAGCAGTCATTCTTGTTATGGTTTGTATTAAGGATACTTAAACAACAAGAAGACTGACAGGTTTAATATCTCTTGAATCTTGCTCCTGCTGTTTAAATGGGCAGAAAGAGTTTAATATCGAGTCCTGTGTTGTATTACCTAGTTTTCTGATAGCCTTCTGGAACTAATACTATCTGGTTATTTCCTATTATTATTATCATCCTTTCTGATTTTCCTTTTTCTGGGGACATTTATATATTAGCTAATAAGGAAAAATGTTTGGCATACAAGTACTTATGGAGGAGGAGAATTCTGTTTTAATAATTATTTATCTGTCAGGAGATGCCCTAATAGAATGCAAAATCCAAGTGGTAGAGCTGAGAAATTCTGCTTCAAAATGAAATGACAATGAGATGGATATAGCTCTAAAATGGGTTGTTGACCTGACCAGAAGTTACTGGGTTAGTGCTGAAGTGACTAATTCAGGTTCTGTGACCTATGCTATTCAAGATATTAGATTTTGACCATAATGGTCCTTTTTTACCCTTAAAATACTATATTAAGGTGTTTGGGGTATATTTTACTTTCAGGCTGTGAATTGCACTTCTTGTTGCATGGTTCCTGTGACTCTGGAGATTGAGATATTGTGGACTCTGGTGGGCCTCCTGTCCAACCCACAAGCACAAATACTGGGTGCACAGTACTTCTATCAGTGTCACCCTCTGAAGGTATGGAATTTAAAACCCCTCCTTCACACACAGAGGTAACTAAATGGGATTCACAGGTTATTTAAGAACCAGGGAAGCAAATGGTCTTGACATTGCTGACTTGAGATTTACTGAACTTTAACAGTGGTCTGACAGCAATGGCAAGAGATTGTATTTAACAGGTCCATAGAGGAGGGTGGTTTTATGGTCTTATTGGCACTGTCCTCAGTCAGTTGTACCTGGAAAAGGTACCTTCTTTCCAACCCCAAATCACTTTCTGCCACTTAAGGACTCAAACTTTAAACTTTTAATTATGCTCAGTATAAAGTTGTAGTTAGAAACATTCAATAACTGCATGCTTATCTAGTTGTCTCCTAAAATCTTGGTATGGAATTTGAGTTGATTTGTTTCACAGACTCCACACCATGCTGATAATCTGTGCAAGAAGATATTTCTATTCCTCTAGAGGTTCTGAAATCACCAACATGTAGCTGAGGAAGATGCTATTGTTGATGGCAGCAGATTTTAAGAATTAGGGGGAAAGGCTGTAAGCCAGAAAGCAGGTTCCTGAGAGAAGATGATATGATGGAAGCATTCCAAGTCAAGTTGGATGGGGCTCAGAGCAACCTGCTGTAGTTGAAGATGTCCCTGCTCACTGCAGGGGGGTTGGACTAGATGATCTTTAAAGGTCCCTTCCAACCCAAACCATTCTATGATTCTGTTGTGCAAGCAGGAAGGTGGAGCTAACAGGTCCACAAAGGAGAATGAATTGTCTCCTTCAAGCATGTGTCAGTGGATCCCATTGTGGTGTGAGGCTAGATTCCTAACATCACAAGGTCAGCACGTATATTTCAAGGCTTATACTTCTCTGCAAAGGCTTTAGGGGAGCAGCCGACACCTGCCTGTGGTGTTCTCATGGCAGTGATATGACATGGCAGGTGTCTCTCTGATCTGTTACTACTCTTTGAACATCAGACTCAGTAGAAGTGGTGTTTTACATCATTTGCTTGGATGCATCTCATGATACCTCTTTGTCCTCCCTCCTTGTAACATACCAGAAAGCTGCTATGGGAATTTTTATGAGGGCTTGTAGTGATAGGACAAGGGGTAATAGCTTTAGACTGGATGAAGGTAGGTTTATATTAGAAATTAAGAAGTTCTTCACTATGAAGGTGGTGAGACACTAGAACAGGTTGCCCATAGAGGTTGTAGATGACCCAACACTGGGTGTGTTCAAAGCCAGGTTGGATGGGGCTTTGAGGAACCTGTTTTAGTGGGAGGTGTCCCTGCCCATGGCAGGGAGGTTGGGACTGGATGATCTTTAAGGTCTCCTCCAACTCAAACCGTTCTATATAAAGCACATGACAGGAAAATGTTCACCTTGTAAAACGTGTTCCCTCAAGCCAAAGTTGCATTTATAGTAAAAGCGCAGGGTGCGTATCCCCCAGTAAGGATTAGCCAGTCAAAAGCTATGAGATTCAGGTTTCATCTGCTTGAGCAACTGATGCTAATTACTTCAAAACTGTAAGGTATTTTGTAACTGTAAGGTCCACGAATTAGGATTGTTACTAGAGACATTTTGGCAAAGGTACCGGCTGGTACCGTAACTAGCAGTTAAGAATTGCAGCCTTTGGTACACCTGTGAGATATCCAATATGTACTACAGCTTTATTGCTTTGCTTTTAAATTATGTCACTTCTCAGTTGTAGCATACGGATTCTCTATCCAAGAACTACCCAATCTTTAGAGAAACCCTTTTACTTTAGACCACACTGTGTTACCGGAGAGTTGCCTTTGTGACTGACCAGAAAACACAGAACCCAGGGAAGACATAATTTTCTACACTCATCCACAATATCTGGTCACAGTTGTATTTGGATTTCCTGAAAATACAGCACAGTCTTAAATGATGTAGAGTTATACAGGAGCATGCTGGAAGTTACTTGTGGCTGTCTTCTCCCAGCTCTTGAAGAGGGGTTGCATATGGATTTTTTTTTCCCCACTAACCTCTCTGATTTTAAGGCAAATTTTAAAGGTCCAGACACAAAGCCAGAATAATTTTGAGACTTCTTGACTAAGGCAGTTGTGCCTACTGTGTGTTTACTCACGGATAGGAGAACTTAGGTCCATGAAGAGCAACAAGGAAATTCTAATTGTAACTGCTCAGCAATGGTAGTTTGTGGCCAAAGAATGATCTGGCATGGATGGCAAGAAGGCCCAACTGCTAGTAGTTTCCCTCTCTTGGGGTTAGCATGCAGAGATGGGAAGCTGGGGCAGGGAGTAAGGTTGCTCTTTTGGCAGCAACGTGGTCTTAAATCAGCCCAAGCTAGCCATGAAACTCTACATAGTTCAAGGACCAAATGTGTTAGTTGTTTTACAGCATTCTGTCGAAACCTAAAAGAACCAAGGCCTTAGAAGTCAAGTCCCCTCTTCCATCTTTACTAACTGACCTACCCATCTGCCTCTTTCCTGAAACAGTATCCTAAAATGTGAGCAATAAATTGATTGTTGTGTTGAATCTGTGCTTTATTTTCTTGCTATTTTATTGAAGGGGTCAAATCATGTGGCAGTCCTGCTTCTGGAAGCAGTCATCTGTTCAAAGGGCCAGGCAATCTTATCTTACATAAAACACATAATTTTATAAAAATTAAAGCTAGCTTTGCTCCTGTTCTTATTCTCAACTAGCTGATAAGTCTTTCCTTTGAATAGAAGGCTTGCTCTTGCAGAGCTTGACTCACTGCTTCCACTGTGGAAGCCTCTAACACATGATGCACAGTAGCTACTGATCTTTCCTGAAATCCAGGAACTCAATTTGCCTGCTAGGCATCAGTTTTGGGAAAGTGGACTTACTGCATTTAAAAATATATCTGGACACTTAGCTCCTTCCATCCTAAGGGCATCTTGCTTCCCAGCCATCTAAAGTGGGTCTCCATTAGGAAAATGAAGAGGGATTATCTTTTGCATTAAGCTTGCTAAACCTTGTGCTTTTGTTCTTGTTACAGTTCCTAAGCACAAGCACAGTACCTTTGACAACTGTCGTTACCTTCACTGACATGACAGAATGGCCAGAACCTCCACGAGGCCAGCCCCAAATGTACTGGAAACTCCCATTTGACATCTTTTTCCCATTCAAGGTGGCATTGAATTTAGAACGAAGTTATGGAGGTGATCTGACTGGCTGTTTTTTGTTGATTCTAATAATATCTGGTATTCTCTGCTTTTGAAAAATCAAATAGATGGGGACTGGACTTAAAGTTTGGTAAGTGAATTGATACATGCAGAATATGATCCAGATCATAGGTTCTCCTCAGGTTCTTATACTGTGCCCGCTGTCTATGTGCCTTCTGATCTTGGATTAAGCCACATGACCAGCTTCTGTCCTGTGGCCTCTCATGCCCCTACTCTCCGTATGGACCATCTGTGAACCTCACTGCAGTGGAACACCTGAGAGATGGAGGGATCAAGAGACACGTCACATGGAGGAAAAAGGAGGATGTTAAAATTAACTTTCCATGTTTCCAGAAACCAGGGGTGCTTTCTAAACTGATAATTATTGAGAGAGGAGCAAAGTTCATTCCAAGCATTTTGGAGCTGCATTCAGTCGTCTTGCTGCTGGAGAAGCACCTGATTTTTCTACTTTGAACTAACCAAACATTTAAAATACTGGAGCTCTCTCAGGCAGCTTGAATCACTCTTTTATGAGTAGGCATGTCTGGCAACCACCTTTAACCTGTATTTGTAATATGATAACATGTCTCTGTGACAGTTTTGGACTCTTTATTTTTCTATGTCTTTGCAAGTACAGATATTCAATTGACATTTTTGTGGCTTAATCACCTTTTATATTAGCAATAGTGTAACTCAAAGCAATCAGAAATGTCAGTAGTTTCCTTCCTGTGTTTTTTGTTTTGTTTTGTTTTTTTTTAATTGAAGAAACAGGCTCAAATATGTTTTTTTCCTAGATTAGAAACATTCTCATGTGGCTCCAGATAGGAACTGGACTGATAATGAAAGCCACTGAAATTTGAGGTGTCAAATCAGAGAGAATTCTGAACAGTCCTAAAGAAAAAATCTCACTTATTTTAGGAAGATTCTGTAGATCTACTATGAGACTGAAGGTTAGTGCAATACCTCGCTGCTGGCTCAGTCTCTGGGGATAGAATGTAAGTTTATTCGTTTTGTAGTTGAAGGTGATCTGATTTTCTGGTCTGCTCCACTGCATCCCGTGGGCTAAGGAAATCTGCTTCATTATTCTATTAAGTTGTTGGATGACAGTATATTTTTTTAGCAAAGGATTTATTCTTCGGAAGATGGACAAATCTGTTCCAGCTGATGTTAAGTACTCGACTTTTACTTAATGTATTTGTTGCTTCTGTACTATACTGTGTGTAGTAACTTTGTTGCTCTTTTTCATTACAAACTGAACCAGAAGAGTGCAAAAAATAAACTGGAAAGCTTGTAATTAGTCCGGGTGTGAAGGGAGAAAAGCGGAACAAAACAAAACCTTTCCGGCTGGAGTCGCGGGG
>NW_008605676.1:0-5155 GCF_000691845.1 Merops nubicus
TAGAGAGGTTAATAATTCTCATAACTTCAGAGAAGTGCACACTCCCACACTGTGCAATAGCAGTGACCACTTCAATGTTTTCTGAATATTTGCAAAGACACATTTAAAATTAAGCATTCTTATAATTGCTTTTAATACATACTTGGATCCCTTCTTCTGTATATCTAATAAAGATCTTTTGGACTAAGAAATTGGGAACAAAGACAGACCAGGGAGGTTTTTAAAAGTAGAAAGCATAAAATGTAAACAAAATTTACATCACTGGAAAAAAGAGAATTCTCTTAAGAACTGGAATGGAGGCACTCATTGTTGGTCTCGGAGCAGAACTGGCTAACCTTCAAGAAGCAAAAGAGACTCCAAATCTGGTAAAGTGACTCCTCATCCTGCATTCCCCCAACAAAATGCCCCCCTGAATTCAGAGGAATTTTCCAAAGGAAGGAGCAGAGGAAGAGAAAGTTTGCCAGAGGTTACATAGGGAATTTGCAGCACAGCCAGGAATGGAGTTAGCTGCTTGCTAAGGAGTTAGATGCAGGTCCTATCCATTAGCCCACAGCAATCTCCATATTTAGTTAGGAGAAGAGTAAAAGCAGTCATATAACATCCATCTCATCACTTTCCTAAAGCGTTGAGATTTCCAGATTAAAAAAATCTAACATGTGCTCAAAACATTACTTGCATCGTTTTCAGGAGATGAAGCTGTGGAGGTTCCTGTCCCAGTTAAGGATTAAAAACCACAGTATAGCATTGTTTCAGCTGCATTGTATTTAACTGAGTTTTATGCATACCTTTTTGGTGTGTTAGGTAGACCTCCTGTCTTCTGCTTTCTCTGCCACAGATCTGTAATGGAAACCAGAAGCCATAATCCGACAGCCTAAGATCTGCCTTAGCCTAATGAGCCCCACTGGCTTGTGCCACTGAATGTTCAGAGCCAGCCAATAGTAAATACTAGGGAGAGGGATTTAGGTGGAATTTAAGGCTGTGTGAACACAATCTCAAGTGACGAGCTGAAAGAAAAAGCTAAAAAAAAAAAAAATGTGGCTCCTGCTGTGGTGAAGATAGCTATTAGGTCCTGAACCCATGCCATCGCTTTGAAACAAAACTAAGTCAGTGACAGCAATAAAAAAAGGGTTAAAGAGAGCTAAGCTTTTCCAAACCTGTATGTAACTTTAAACCAAATATTAACAGAAAAAAAACCCAAACCAAACCCTGGCATTTAAGTTGGCGTTTAACTCTAGTTAATGAGGAGTTCAGATTTCCTTTCTAACCCTCTTTTTCTGTTACTTGTAATTTTCTGAAATAAACTCCGTTTTGGGCTGAAATTTTCCATGCTCGAGATTTTTTTTGGAAAGTTTATACAAAATCAGTTAAACGGTTTATTTATGTTAGCAGTGAAAACAAAAAAAAAAGCCACACACAAAATTTTTCCGTGCATGTTCTGATCAGATATTTTCTGCTCAATGAACTCACAGTCACAATAAAGAATTGCCAAATTTTTCTTGTGTGTATCATTGATCTCAGTAAGGTTATGGAAAAAAAAAGCCACCAACAAACACTCTCAAAAACCTCAAGCCAAATCTGGACGTTAATAAGTTCAGTGTTGTAAGTCTTTTAGATTTCATTTTCTGGATGTAATTTAAGCACTTTCTGTATTTCAAGATATAGTGGGAAAATACTTAGAGTGGCATCATCACCAGTAGCCTACCCATACTCATTGGATATGTTCACATAGCTCTGAAAGGAAGTTTTAAAAGTGTCTATAAGCATAATATGCCTTATATGCATTTTTTTTTTCTTACCTTAGACTGTGCCAACCAGCCTTGTGGACCTAGGAAACTTGAATTGCACTTGCAGGTGCTGTGCTTTGGCTGCACCAATCTGTTAGCTGCCTTGCAAGTCTATTTTTTTTTTTTATCTATTTTTAAGTACCTTTAAGCCACTGATTTCAGTGGGAGAGGTAAGGTCCAGGAGCACAAGTTCTCTAAAGTCCTACTCTCAGAAGCAGCAAGTCTCCCCATATATCAGTAATTAATCCTTGAAGACTGTCTATAGAGTCAGTGCATACACATTTCATTGTGGCCCTTTTTGGAGAAACAAATAAGGGTTTTTTTTGCTTATTCATCAAAATATTTAAACATAGATTTATGTATGTATACATATATATAAAGCATACATGTTAATTGGCTAAATATCCTTCATTGGAAGTAGTAGTTTTCTTGCTGACATGAGGTCAAGAAAAAGATGCCAAAACACTGTCTAGCAGGGTTTTTGGTATTGCAAAACACAACACACTAGCTATGCAAAACACTTTGAATATGTGTGACATTTCTTAATGCAGATAACCGACTAAAGCAAGATAAATCAATTTCCCTCCTGGCAATGTGTAAATAGCCTTTGTTTTATTCACCACTAAAAGTTTTGTTGTTAGTGGCTGGGTATGCTCAGCATGCTTGTGAAGAATGTATTTCAATCTCTCTGATGAACGATCTATACATAGACTAAATAGCTTATTTCCACTGAGAAATATTGCTAGTTGTTAACAACAAAAAAGGAGAAAAAGAGGTGGGAGGGGAAACCCAGAAGAGGTCATTACTTAAAACCAGCAACCCCAGCAGTCAGGAAGAGTTCACTTCCTTTGTATTGTAGTTTCTTACTGCAGACATTTCATTTCTGGGAGAAAAAAACCCAAACCCACAAACATTATTCTCATGAATGAAAATTGTGTACTTTAATGTAGCCTAGTCTCTGTGAAGCTTCTCTCTTTCTCACAGAAATATCACACTGGACACAAATCACAAGCTGAGTTACTGGGTCACAGTTATGCAGAGCACATCAGTGGCAGCGTTGCTGCTGCATAAACTCACCACCTTGGCACTAGTTCAGCTAAATACTTAAGCACACACACATCATAAGCACAGGCAGTTTTTGCTCAACTTTTCTACTCATGCTGATATTTTGTTGTTTTTAACTAGGAGTCTTATTACAGTGTGTCTCTGAGCAGTTTGGAAGAAGAGAAAACAATGGGGAATGGTGCTGCCTTTGGGTAACCTGCTTTCACAGTACTAGTAAGTGTTTGGCAAGATCTGATGCAGGGGAAATGTATTAACTCAAAACACAAAAAGCTCCTGTAAAAAAAAAAAATCCCTATCAACATATTTTGCTGCCTTCAGAGGAAAAAAAAAAAAAAAGAAAAAAAACCCATGCAGACTGTCTGAACCACAGACTCCCTTCAGTCTCTGAAGCCCACAGACACACACAACCTATCTTGGCACACACAGCACCCAGCGTTGGCACAGGCACACTCGAGGATGTGCACACTCTTCCTGAAGCCAAGAAGTGAATAACACATGAAGAGGAAGCAAAAAAAACCCGCCCCGTTCTCTTTACATTAATGCTACTTGACACTTCCAACAGGACCTCAAATCCCAGAAACTAAAGCTTTCTCCACTCATGTTTTCTTGATAAGCACCACCAGCTCCATTGCACAGGCAGGAAAGCTGAGGAGCATGGAAGTCAGAGGAACTGTTTTCCCCTCCCAGGATGAGCCAATGGCAGGTCTGGAAAGAGAAGATTACACTCCTAATTCTTCATTCAGTCTCATCCCTACCAGACAGTCCCATGTGACTAGCTGAATGGACATCTGGGGGGCACAATGGTCACCTTCTGTGCTACAGGGCACACCCACACAGGTGGAGAACAGCCCAGGCAGCAGCACAACAAGTGAGCAGGAAGGCACAGGAATTTTGCCAACAAATTGGTCAGTCCCAGATCCACCAAGCTTCCTTTACTCTACAGTCCCTCCCACTCTGTATCAGCTTCTAGCAGGGGCTGAATTGGAAGAAGACCTTTCAAAGCACTGGGAGGAGCTCAAATGATCAGGGAGGAGTATGGGGAAGGAATGCATCCTACATGCAGGCACCACTTTGCTCAGCTATGCCCATCTGAACTGCACAGCTTCCTGACAGTTCACAACAACTGCACTCTGCTCTCTCCCCTCACACAAGCATGAGCTTATATTCATCCACTTTTCTCCTCATATGTCCTTAAGTCTTATATGGTAGAATATGTGGTATTTTTTGGTACCTAGGAGGAAAGCATATGACTATGAAAAAATAATTGGGTAGTAGCAAGACCACTAACACTTTTCTTCTCATATGTCCTTACATAAGTCGTATATGGTAGAAGATGTGGTATTTTTGGTACCTAGGAGGAAAGCATATGACTATGAAAAAATAATTGGGTAGTAGCAAGACCACCAAGACTTTTCAAAAAAATAGTTCATATTTTGTTGCTGGAAAATGCTATTTCCTTTTTCTCCTGATCAGTTTTATTCTGCATTGCAATTTACAGGTTGCAAAATACAGCAATCTAAATGGGTGTTTCAAATTCTTCAATGACCCTCTCCAGTTGAGATCAGCAACTCTTTCCTTCATCTCCTTCCCTGCCAAAGATGCTCTGCATTGCAGCCTGAGACAGGGGCAGGAGAGGTAACACTGCCAGCTCAGCATTTACTGCAGTGGCAAACTGTGTGCTGGTAGCAAAGATTGCATTAGAAGATCAAGAGTTCAGGTGGGAGAGGGTTATTTTTCATGATGGACAATTGCTTTGTGTTGTTTGTGCCATATCAAAAAGTAACACATTTTAGTAGAAAGTGCTTATTTACAAGTGGTTCTGTTTTCAGAAGAGGAAAGCCTCCCCTCAGCCCCCATCTTATTTAGGGATATTTTTCTGTGAACATACCAGTGAGATGGCAGTGGTGAGGTGTTACCAAAAATGTGGTGCCTGGACACCTGTTGATACACAAATTACTTCATTCTGGAGGTGAGGAATGGCTGCATAACTGAGCACATGAATGATCCAGCACAGAGCAAATGCTGCCTGAGGGCCACCATGCTACAATACAATTCCCTTTGTACCGTGGTGGTTCCACAGAGATTAAGATTGGTCCCCACCCGTGGTATAATATTTAGTTTACTTGAAAGGGTTACATGCCTGTTTGGGCATAAGACAAGCAAGAATTTGGGTACTGAGGCACCAGTTCACTTAAGCAAAAAGAAATTTGTTGCTGAAGTTGCTTTATATTGGTGTGTTTCTACTGTACTTTAAGACTGAGTAAGCCAGATGTCACCTAAAGTTCCAAACATGCTAAGCAGTACAT
>NW_008605677.1:0-4568 GCF_000691845.1 Merops nubicus
GCTCTCATCTGGGGCTGGGGCTTGTTTGTAGACGGGGCTGCTGCAGACGTGCCCAAGTCTTCCATGAGCCTATGGACTGTCTGACCTGGGGGGGAAATAAGATCTCCCTGAAACCCATACGTCATAGCCTCCATGCTCAGCTGTCAGTTATTCTGTGGCTTTATGAAATGTTTAACCTGAGGGGAGAATAAAATCTCCCTGAGAACTGTGCATCGTGACCTCCCCGAGCAGAGCACTGGCCGTGACCCAGCTTCAGCAGAACCATGACTGGAGCAGTGGGTTGATTTACCACGTGTCAGTCCCCGTCTCCATGGGGATGGGCATCGCCCCAGCAAGCAGGTTTGCTCCTAGAGGTGCAGGTTACCCTGTCCAGATGTGTTTCCTTCCAGCCACCTTCCCTATTTCATGCTAGAGTCGTTTCAGAAGCTGATTTATGCAAAGTGCAAATACAACAGGAGCTTGCTCAGAAGCTGAAATAAGTTTTCATCCTAAATGTGTGCATGTGTGGTGGTTTGTTTGGGTTTTTTTTTTCTTCTTCTAGCTTTGAACTCATCTCTGTAGTTTTTATGCACTTGGTTTTCCTTCCATAGCAAAGCACCAGCTTTAGTATTTACTTTTGGCTGAATTTATTCTGTTGATTTCAAAACCCCTTTTCACCAGGTTTATTCCTGCCCCTTTTCCCCCAGTTATTGTTATGTTTTAGCCATGTTAAGAGCTTTCCCTCTTACCAGGAGAGCCAAGAGATTGCACCAGGGTGAGCAGAGTCCTCCCCTTGGCTCTGCCCTGGCAGAAGGGTCCCTAGCAGGACTGGCAGTGGGGCTGCTCCAGAACCCAGTGCACTGTGGCAGCCCGCGGGGTTTGCCCCATCTAGTGCTGCACCTTCGTTTGCCTCCATGCAGCTCTTCCTGGAGAGACTTCTGCGCCATGAGGAGAGCCCAAAGGCAATGCCAGGGACTGAGCTGCAGGAGTTAGAAGGAGCTGAGGACACAGAAGATGTTATGGCACAGTCATAGGATCTTGGAAGCAGGAGAAGGGGCAGATGAGCAGAGTGTGCTGGGTTTAGGCACATGAACAAAGCAATGATCCCATTTTGGTGCCTGGCGTGCCACCGGTGTCAGTGGAAATGAGGATCCAAAGATGGCAAGGAAGCAGGCATGGCAGGTGAGCTCACCCCAGGTTTGGAAGCTGTTTAAAGCCTAAAAGAATTTGTTTAATGCACAAGGAAAAACCTCTTTCCTTTGGGGGTCCCAGAGCCCTGGAGCGGCTTCCCAGAGAGGCTGTGGAGTCTCCTTCTCTGGCGAGAATCCAAACCCACCTGGATGAGTTCCTGGGTGACCCGCTTTAGGTGACCCTGCTGGAGCAGGGGGGTTGGATGAGGTGATCGCCAGAGGTTCCTTCCAACTCCTACCCTGCTGGGATTCTCCTTAGCTAGGCACAGTGAGAGGGGTTTTCAAGAGAGGAGATAAAAGAGGTTTCCTGCAGTTCCTCCCAGCTGGCTACAGTGAAGCTCCTCAGAATTCAGCCAGCTCTCAGGAGGTGCAAGGGGCCTGTGTGATGCCCTCACCACTGCTCAGTTTTCCAGTATTTCATCCCAAAGGGCCTCAAAACATTCATAACTGCCACCACCTCTTACAGATGCAGAAACAGTGTCCAAGGTGAAGGAGGAACCCACAGCAGGAGGGAATGGGGACTCTGGCTCTAAAAACCCCACCCTGGCTCTAAACCAGCCACGTCATTGCCAGCAGCCTGCAGGGAAGCTGATGGACATGCTTGGAAACGCTGAGCAGCAACACCAGCCATGGGGGGGTTCCCAAAGTGAGGCAGGGAGGGTGCCCCCAGTGCGGTGGGAGCCAGCACAGGTCACAGCACTGCAACTGCCTGCAGTCAGAGCTGGTTCTGCAGAGCAGGGCCGTGTCCTGCCTGCTCTGGCCAAGGTGAAGACCCAGCCCTGGCTGTGTCAGACAAAGAACCACGCTGGAGATAAGAAGCTGCCCTGCTCGGCGCTGCCTGGCTGCACACTCCCAGTGATTTTTCACATCACTTGTCTCCCCTTCCTTTTCACATCTGTGCTGCTATGGTTACCAAGAGCCTGCAAGGTTTTAAATCTCCCTCAGAGCAATGGAGGATTTCAGGGGTAATCTTGTTAAGAGATGAGCAATGAATATTTCCAAAGGCCCTTTGCATGAATATCTCGTTCTGTATTAGCTTATGTCCACTGACAGCAGGGAGAGCAAGCATGGGGGGACGGTCTGAAAGGAAGGGAATGAAACCAGGGAAGGATGAATGCGGCAATTTGTTTTCCACAGCAGCCTTGTGTGCCCAGAATGATGTGCATAAATACTGTATTTTTTTCAAGGAAGGCTTGGCCAGCCAGCTTGAATCAGGTATTATAAAATAAATAACAGTTAAAGCCTGTGTTTTCCACAGGGAAAGACTCATGGGACTTTTGTGGGCACTTGGAGACAGGGATACTTATGGCTGAGTCCTACAGAAAAGCTCTGCATCCTACAAGCTGTGCATCAGACCATGGGGACAAGTTTGAGGCTGCACCTTGAATCCTGGGTTCAGTTTTGGGCCTCTCACTCGCAGAAGGACATTGAGGAACTGGAGTGTGACCAGAGAAGGGCAATGAAGCTGGGGAAGGGTCTAGAGGCCAAGTGTGGTGAGGAGCAGCTGAGGGATCTGGGGGTGCTGAGCCTGGAGCAAAGGAAGCTCAGGGGAGACCTTCTGGCTCTCCACAGCTCCTGACAGGAGCCTGGAGCCAGGTGGGGGTCGGGCTCTTCTCCCTAGGAACAGGTGACAGGAGGAGAGGAAACAGCTTCAAGTTGCACCAGGGGATGTTTAGGTTGTAAAGCAGAGAAAATTTCTTCTCTGAAAGGTTTGTCAAGCCCTGGCTCTGGCTGCTCCTGCAAGGATTTAAGACACAGGGATGTGGTGCTGAGGGACATGGTTCAGTGGTGACCTGGCAGTGCTGAGTTAACCACTGGCCTCAATGATCTTAAAGGTCTTTTCCAACCTTAATGATTCTGTGCACCTAAATGGATCCTGCACTGAGGAGACTGGAGCGTGGCAGGGACAAAGCCTGTGCCAGCGCCGAGCTGGAGCAGGGACCGTGACACCCTGGGGGGGGCAGGGAGGGAGGGAGCTGTGACCTGCCTTCGAGGGAGCAGGGACAGCCCTGAGCTGCTGGCAGGGAGGACTGCAGGCAGCAGGAGGAAGGACGATGGGATGACAACAGTGATGGGCAGAAGCTGGGACAGGGTGTGAGCGAGCTGGGGGGTGAGTCTGGGGCAGGGGGAGACCCACACCCACTGTTCACAGGCAGATCTGGGGCAACAGGCGCTTGGAAATGCACAGCAAGTCTTACTCCAGCGGCAGCTCTGCAAGGCCAACAGCCGTGGAGCAGTGGGATACCCTGAGGAGAGGGAGGGACGGTCCCCAAGGGCCCAGCCAGTGCTGGAGTTCAGGCAGAGCAACAAGCTGAGCTTGGAACGGAGGGCTCCAAAGGAACCAGCTTGGAAGGGGCTGGGCAGCCTACAGCAGCCAGGAGAGGGCAGTTTGGGGCAGAATGGTGGAAAATGGTGTGTGTGTGTGCGCGCTGCGGCTTCCCCCATGAGCTGCCTGGGGAGCAGCAGGAGATGCTGGGAGCAGGGGAGACACAGGGAGGAAGGCAGAGGGAGGAGCTGGACCCCTGCCCTTGGAAAAAACCAACAGCACGTAGTACAGGAGACATCCTGGGCTCTGCACAGGTAACACCCTCTCCTCCCGTTGCTCTTCGTAGCCCAGCACAGAGGATACTGGTGCATCTTCTGTTCCTGAACCAGCCAAGGCCTGGGAGGGACAGAGCTAATCTGCTGGAGCGGTTTGAGCTGAGCTCTCCCAAATAAAGGTCCTAACGTTCTGCCAAGTTCCAAAGAGTCTTTTACAAACATTCCTTTTTAGGTCACTAGCAAGCCTTTTAGAGCCTTCAGGTGACTGTGTGAGGAGCACCCAAAAGAGCCCGTGGAGCTCCCCCCCGCTGAGAGCTCCTCAGTTCCACTGAGATGCACTTTGGGAAGACGACTGGCAAACCTCAGGAGCAGCCCGTACTGTGCCTGGGTGTGTTCTTGGCGAGCTCAGACCTCAACGCTCAGCTCTCACAGCTCAGAGGGGATAGTGCCTGCTGAGGAAGCCAGGAGCAATGTTCTGCAGCACGGTGCTGGAGCAGCTCCAGTGTTGGACACGGTGCCCTGCCCGGGGAGCAAATCGTCCCCATGGGGTCGTTGGCAGGGTGAAGCGCTCTCCTGGCTGATGGGAGCCATGTGCTTTGCCCATTGCCATTTCCTGCTTCACGGGCAGTGAAGCAGCAGTAAAAATGTGGTGGCAAATTGTTTGCGGCAGCGTGACGCATTGCCACGGGTCTGGGCCAGCTTCTGGAGGCTGATGGAGCTGATAACATCACTGAGCCCTGCCACGGGTGCACAGCGCCCCCGCAACCCTCAACAGGGCAGCAAAAGCAGCTTGTGCCCACAGGATGCTGCCACCCCACCCCACCTGCTTGTGCCTCTGCCTCCTGCCCAAGGTGCGAG
>NW_008605677.1:4621-4886 GCF_000691845.1 Merops nubicus
CTGCCCGTGGTGGTGGCGCCTGCCGTTCCACGGGGCTCTCTGCTGCTCCAGCTGAGAGGGTGGGAAGGAAAGGGTCAGGAAGGAGGAACTCCATCGAGCCCATCCCGGCCGAGCAGCGTGTCCCCAGCCTCTGCCCATCGCCGTGGGCCACAGCCCGGTGGGGTGCAGGGTCGCTGAGCCCTGGATGGGAGGCCAGGGGAAATGGGGAGAGGGGAGGGGAGGTCTGGCAGCGAGCTGTTGGCCTGTCCCCACTGCCATCGGGAGG
>NW_008605678.1:0-2198 GCF_000691845.1 Merops nubicus
GCCATTATTGCAGATGTAGTCCTCCCTTTGCTCCCAGTCATATTGGTGTCCCATCGTTGCTGGAAGCTCTGCCCACAAAGTACAGTTGGGAAACTAGGAAAACCTACATACTACATAAATCAACTTTGCCCATCAGTGCAGGTAGAGTCAGCCTTTATGCTGTTAACTTTAAAGGCAGGACACTTGATGTTAATGCTGAAGATGTGGGCATCTGGTAGTGATCTACTAATTGGTTCCCACACAAGGCTGGCCAGGCCCTGGCTGCAAACCCATCAGGAATTTCTTTCCTGCCTGGCTGTGGACATCATATGTCAACCCTGATTCAGGGCTGGGAGGTTAGACACCAGCACTTCAGTATTTCCCTCTTCCTAGAGCAGATGTAATTGTTCTGGTACTTTACTAGTATTCTACATAGATAACTAACATTTTATGACTTAGGAAATGTTTTTAACAAAATACCTTAATTTCCTGTGAGTTATAAGTCAAGAAGGAACTGATGCCTTTCATGTATAGACAGGTCTTTGGACAAGGCTTTCAAGTTCCTAAGTGTAACATCAGTGAAAGCAGACTGCAAATTTGTACAGGCTCTTGCCTCACTGCTAGGGTCTCATAGAGGCAGCATATGGTTTGCTTGACGTAGTACTTGTGAAAGAGCAAGACAGAAGGAAATCAACCTAGCTTATCCATTCCTGTCCTAAATTCCTATGCACTTTAATTTTCTTTCTGCAGGCAGGCTTCATTTTGTCATTTTCTGATGTCTGAATGCTTGGCTTTGCAGCCTTAGTGTTATTCTTGTATGTTGCATCATGGAACAAAGGGACACTTGAAAATGACTGCATAATCCTTGTGATAGTTTGCTGTGACTCTAAATTGTCACTTTTAGGGTTGCATGGTTGTATGTTGGACTCATGTTTCATGATTCTTGATATTGTAAGTAACAGTAAGTTTGCAGGGATTGTTGCCCCTACTTCATCAGGGAAAACCTATTGCATGAGAATAAATTCTGAAGGGAACTAATAAAGAGTCAGTTGTGTATATTGCTCCCATTAAGACGTGAATTTACTACTGTCAGTAGCTTAATACAAAATAGTAATCCACTGCAGTGTTACAGGATCATCCTATGTGGAGTAGTACCTTACAGTAGGGCACACTGAACTTTTTGAAGCTAAGCTGATGTGTGTAGACTGATGATCTAGCTAGCTGGAGCTAAATCCTTAATTTTCAGGGTATAATAAATAAGGACAAGGCCAAACTCAAATGGAAAACAGCAGAAATGTTGACAGGGCTTTAATGTGGCCTCTGCAATGTGGTTAGTCTGATCTTTTGCAAACTTTATTTCATTCAGTATAATCCTTCTGTCATCATATTTTCTGATATACTTAGCATGCTGCATTCTTTCTATTATACTCCATCCTTAATCCCTATAAATTGTACTTTTAATTGATTATCGTATACAGTAGTATACTCCTGTAGTTACAGTAGTATAACATGGGTAGTTCAGTGGTGGCAGAATCACAGAACAACAGGCTGGAAGGGACATCTGGAGGCTACCTGGTCCAACCTCCCCTGCTCAAGCAGGGACACACAGAATATCCCCAAGGAGGAAGACTCCACAGCCTCCGTAGGCAACCTGTGCCAGTGCTCGGTCACCCTCTCAGCACAACCCTCGTATCAGCCACCCCTGGTTATGTGTCATCTGGAAGGTGACAAACTAGGATCTTTGTTTACTCATTTTTATATCTTACTTTTGTTTTCTTACTACTGAAATACTGCATTTTCTCAAAAATATTTGTCAGCCAAGTATGGGCAAATATTTGTAAATGATTTATTAAAACACTGCCAGGTGGCTTAGCAGTGAGTGGTGTTTTCAGATGGGATTTTCACCATGATACTCTCAACTGTCAGGTATCCTATATTATTTCAATTGATTTAAAAAATATGATTATTCAAAGCTGTGGATCTATGATTATTAAAAGTTCTACTTTTAAACTATGAAATTGCAAAGAAACAAGAACATACAGCAACTAACTCTGTTAGAGAAGGGCTGACACTGTAGAACAAATATGCTCTTATTACCACTACAGCTGCCTCAACGAGGAATGCGTGTGTACACTGAATGAGCATGGATTAGGCATGGTGCTGGAGCTGGGGTCTGTTTGAATTAGGGTTGCAGTTGGTTTAGGGCTGGACGAGGTGGT
>NW_008605679.1:0-842 GCF_000691845.1 Merops nubicus
CGGGGGCTCGCTCAAAGAACAGCTGGAAACCGCTGGAAGTGTTTCTGTTCGCAATTAATGTGGCTTTATTATTAATGTGTTGGGCTCCTCTCTTGACAGCAGTTAGTTACAGAGTGTTTCATGTGGAAATGGGCAAAAGGACAGAACTTAAGGAACTGAATTCAAATAGAAACATGGTGCTGAAGAAAAGAATCAGGGCTCTGTTCGTAAAACATTTAGCATAGAAGAAGCTAGGAGCACAAGTTGCCATTTCAATACAGTTAAGACGTTCACTTTTTTAATTATAGGTTTAAAATAGTATTTTGTACCTATTACATACAGGAAGATTACGCGTTGTTGCCCACATGCAGAAACAAGCAATAGCAGAGTTTAACTGTTTCTCTCTCTAGTGTTGTATCACCTCTGACTCTGGATGGGTTCTGCTGGCTCCTGCAGGCTGAGCAGGGTCAGACTCTTTACAAATTGGCATTTTTACAAGTCTTATTTCTGTAATTTTTTAAGATGGGGGCAGGGGGAGGAAGACAGAGAGGTACGGAGAGAAGCAGAAGGCAGAACAGACTGTCACAAAAGACTGAAAAATAAAAAGTGTGGAGCCTTGAGGACAGGAAAGGGAACCGCTGTAGGGTGAAGCTGCCCAAGCAGCGTGGCTGCGGCGTGCAGGAGCACAGCACGTGGAGGGCAGGTGTTTGTCCTGGAACACCTGCCAACGACCGTGCTCTTGCCTGGAGGATGCAGGCACCTTGCAAAGCCTCACTATTACTGCTGCTTAGTCAGAATTGCTTCAAGTTTAAAACTGAGAAAACATTCATGTGTGGGTCTATCTAAAGTTAGTGCATTAGCTT
>NW_008605680.1:0-3337 GCF_000691845.1 Merops nubicus
CAACCTGACCTAGTTGAAGATGTCCCTCGGTGACATCTCCCGGGCTTACTGCAGGGGTGTGGGATAGGGGACCTGTGAAGGTCCCTTCCCACCTGACCCGTTCTGTGATGCTGTGCTCTGCTGGCCGGGGAGAAGGTGTGGGGAGGCTGCCAGCGGCTCCCCGCGGGCTGGGGCTTTTGTAGGGAAGTGCTTTGTGAAAAAAAAACCTTGGTGCTCATGAAAGAAAAGTCCTGCCACAGGACTCTCCCAAAGTTACTCTTGGCTTGTACAGTCTAAGCCCAGCTTCTCCCAGGCGTTTTCCTTGGATCTAAATGTAGGGCAGCTGCATCCAGTAGCGTGTGTCTAAACATAGAGAAATAGATTTATGTAAATGTCAGATCTGTGTCTTTTCATTATTAGAGGGTGTGGATATGCCAGAGACTGGAGGGAATTTGGGAGAGCAGATACATAAAGTTAAATAAACATAGTTGTAATTTATTATTCATGTTTGATTATTCATTTATTATATATGCCAAACTTTATTAAAAACTACTGGAAGCTGTCAGAACTTGCACTGATGTTACTGTTGGTCATTAGTTGTAGTGCTTGGTCGCCTTTTGGACTTTTTACCTGGGAGGTGAATTCCATGAGCATGAGAAGAGGCACAGATTCTCCCTTCGTCTTGGGCAGAGCCAGGTAGGCCCCCTGTTTGGGAAAGACTCACCACAAGTGCCCTGATGCTCTTAAAAAATGCAGCATTTTATAGTCTAGTGGATCTCACAGGGGTGTGTGGGGGCATATCCCTTCAGAAAGCTGTGATATTACAGCAAAACTACAGCCAGAAGCAATTTTTATCTGTTATGAGCATTGAAAGCACTTAAATCTCTAGAAATGAAGGTAACCCTTCATCGTGTTGGTAGATAACCAGCCTTCACCACAGCATCAGGGAACCAGGGCTGTGAGGAACTCACACAAAATTGAAATTGTCAGTGAAAATGCTGGGCAGAAAACACATCCCTCAGCTGTGTGCCTTCTGATGAGCAACCACGCTCCTGAGGTGGTAGAGTTGACAACTGTAGTATTTTAGGTCATTGAGCACTTCTTGAAGTAGGAACCACCAAAATCATTGGAAGATGCCCCGTTACACCAGCTAACAAGCAGCCAAGAGTGACCCTGATTCAAAGCTGATGAGAGGATGGTTTTCTACCACCTGATTCTGGTACAGATATTTGAGCAGTTACTGCTCTTCCATCTGGTAGTTAAAGGTGCCCCTAGCAGACAAAATAGGTAGAGCTGCACTTTATTGTATTTTGAGATTCTGAGAAGAGAGCCTCAAGAGGGTTTGGAGTGCTCCCCTGATGCTGCCCTGTCAGCCTGCAGCTCATCAGCTCTGCTTTGCACTCCCTAAAGGAACTGGGATCAAAGTAAGGTCAAACCTAGTTGAGGCACAGCAGTCACTGCTGAGAAACGTGATGTCCAGTTCTCCATTTCACTGAAACCACCTGTTACCCTGCACTACCACCCTCTGCAACTCCATGTGTCATTCCCAGCTTCTGCTGCCTTGGGGTGTGAGGAACACTTTGAAATAATAGTTGAAGTTTCTTATGGTTTACACCCAAAAGAGCTGCAGTTCCTACTCCATTCTCCATGAACCACCTGACATTGCTGGTGGCTTCAGGACTCTAATACCACAGTGGGAAGTTCAATGTTCCCTTTGGTGCCTCGTTGGCTTTTGGATATCATTGCTTGTGGGTGAACAGAGCTCGTTTAGGGATGCTCCAGAATCTCATGAGATCAATGGGTTGTGCCTCTGCTTGAGGGAACAGGTGGAAGCAGGTTTTTAGTTGTTTGTGCTGTTCATCTTCAGATGGGGCAGGGGAGCACTTTACAAAGGGTGTGGCAGATGTGCTGGCCTGAGTAGAAGACCTCTCACCCTTCAAGGCCTTGCTGGTGCTAAACTTAGGAACGATTTTCCGTGGACCTTTGTGAAGACATTTGGGTTCTCTTAACTGGACAACAGGGCAAGGGAGACCTTGGAGGTTGCACTGGAGCATGTTTTGGTTAAGTGTTGGGACTGTTTAGACTGTCTGACAACCACTTATGGGCTTGAGCTGTTCTGACTCTGGGGAATTTAATAACTAGTTGTCAGGTCACTTTGACCTCACGAGTGTTGTTAGTATGGAAATGATGTAAGTGAAGGACTATTCATCCACTGGAAAAAGATCCCTCAAAGGTGTCACAGGATGTTAGACCTTGTGTGTTTTTAACCAAATTAATTCAGTGAACTAGGTGGCCCGAGCCATAAAAGGGCCTGTTTAATTTACAGTTCTCCAGGGTGGTCTGCCTGTCATCTTTTCTTCTTAAACCCAGGAGAGGTGCCTGTGGAGACCAACTGCCAGCTGGTTTGCTTTGCTCGAGTAGCTGTCTGCTTCTAATCATAAAATCATTTGCTTTGTCTCCCACTTTCTGCCAAAATCAGCCAGTGCCTTTCTGTAAGACGTCTCCCACGAATGGTCAGCACTGAACGCTGCAAAACTGACACGTGTTAGCTGAGTTTCTGATCCAAAACCAATCTGAGGGTTGACCCAACAGAAGTGTCACCCTGTCCTGAGTGCAGGTGGCGTTCAAGCCTGGTGGCCACCAGCATTTTTGCCTCCCCAGTTTCTCTCATGCTGGTTGTGCAGGTTCTGTGGCCACCCACAGGACCTCTTCACGTGCATGCGGGGTGGGCAAGGAATCCCCCTTGTCAGGAAGATATAAAGAGATACTCTGAACAGATTCCAGTTTAATTACTGCAAGACAGGAATGCTTCCCATCAAATCTGCTGGAGTTTTATGTATCTTTCTTCCTTCCATGAATTATTTACCTTCAGTTTTAATAATACAGTTCAAGGCACTATTTATAGCTTACGCTCTATCAATAAATCATGCTTGTGAGTCTTCATATTTACCCTAGAAATTATAAGTACCAACACACTTGTGTGGATCTGCTAAGCTATTCTGGCAAAGAAATTCCCACCAGAGCATCTCGAAGAGTCTTTGGAGGTGAACTTAAATATTCCTCACTTAAGAAGAGGTATTTTATGAGTCTAAAAGGTTTTCAGTCTTCTGGCAATCTCCCTCATCCCTTTCTTCTAGCTTGTCACAAGCAAGCAGTTTCACATTAATTTCTGAAGGATGGTTGTGGTCTTCCAAAGCAGAGAGAAGCATGAGAGCCTCCAGCCAAATTCAATTCTCACTGGCTCATAACAGGGAAGGGATCAGAAAGGCAAAAAGGATATGGCAGTGGCCATGGTGGGGTTAGAAAGGGTAAATCTGCAAACACAGGGGTATTATCTGTATTGCAGAGATGATGAACA
>NW_008605681.1:0-1577 GCF_000691845.1 Merops nubicus
GCCCTCCCCACGCAGGCGCTGGCCTTTGCGGGAGCGGCTGAGCCCAGCGCAGAGCTGCTGCCCTGCCAGCCTGCAGAAACTTGAGCTCCAAATACATAATTCCTCTGGCACCCCGTGGTTATTTGTGAGCTGCTGTGAGCAGATGGAAGAGTTACAGATAAAGCCATCCGCAGCACGGGAGCCGATTGCCTTCCCCACACAACGGCGTAGGCAACAGCAAAGGCAGGGAGGAGGGAAAAGGAGGAAAAAAAAAGGAGGGAGGGGGGGAAGAAGGAATTAAAAAAAAGGCAGAGAACGAGAAAGAAGGAGTCAGCCATTTCTACAGGGGCTGAGCTGCCATCTCAGCACACCTACGTGCAAGAAATGGGGACTCTCTGCTGGCAGCGGGCCCTTCCCGGGGAGTTGGAAGAGGGTTGTGCTCTCCCACCAGCCCCGGCTGCTTGGCAGCGTGTGTCGGGGGTGACATTGGCACGGCGGAGCTGTGCCACACACTGGGAGAGCAGGCTGTTAACGCTGATCGGAGCTGGCAGCGCCTGCACTCGCTTCGGTCCCAGAGGGGGAATTAAGGGAGAGAAGCTGACGTCAGTGGTGGAAAGGACACGCAGCCCACTCGTCCACGGCAGCCGGCAGCATCTTCTGGGTGTTGCTAACACCACCTTGAAGGAGAAAATTAAATAGGTCTTTGGAGACGGGGGGCTCCTGTGAAGCCGGAGCTCGGCCAGCTGTGATCCGGTGCCGAGCCCCGTGGAGGGGACAGACGGGCAAAGACATCAAAGCTGGGGCCAAGGCCAGCGTGCTGAGGCACAGCCGAGCCCGAGACGCTCCCCCAGCTGCAGCAGCTCCTCCATGGGAACCCACTGCCCCCAAAATGGGCTCTGAGACCACTGGCACCTGGCTCAGCCCGCTGCTGGGCTGTGCCTCCCTGCGCTGGGGAGCAGGAGCTGCCCTTTAGGGGGTCAAACCAGCACGACACCCACCCTAATTCTCAAAGATAACTTTCAAGGGTTGGTACCCGAAAAGCACAGGGCTACACGCCCCCCAAAAAAGGGCAGAGGCACCGAGTTAGTCCTGGCCACAGCCGCACCCATCCCAACTAGGCAGCCAGGCTGCTCCTCCCGGATCCGAGACGGAGCCAAGAGCTGGGACACGCAGCACCAGGGAGAGTGGAAGACAGAGATCCCTCCTTCCCCTGCCCTCCGCGCCCCAGCACGACTAAAGGGCTTGCTTGTTCAGAAGCTGGCAAGGCCAATTAATCTAATGAGGTTTTGCAGCCAGGGACTATTGTCAGCCAAGAAAGGCACAGCGCTGCTGAGCGAGCGCACGGGTGTCTCCTGGAAGCCAAGGGAATTTGGCAGAGGAAAGCTCGCGGTAAAAGCAGGGACGAGTAGCAGCAGGGACAGATCCTTTTGTTGCTCTCCACCGACCGGCGAGGAAAAAACACAATACCAAAAAATACCAAAAAATGCCCCTGGCCGACAGGCTCACGTACCGAGCCCAGACAAGGCACCTGAGAACAGGGCTGGGAGCCATCGCCGCTGGGGCCGGGCAGATTAACTGCAGAAGGGACCTTGAGCAGC
>NW_008605681.1:1608-3377 GCF_000691845.1 Merops nubicus
AGCAAAAAAAACAAAACCCCACCCCACCCCACGGAGCAGCAGCAGCAGCCACCTCACAGCCCAGCTGCAGCAGCTCCACTCCTGCAAGATGGAGCCCGGGCTTGTTTCGAGCAGGAGGCTGGTGGCTCCTGGATGGGGCTTCCTTGGTGGTGTTTGCCCCACTGCAGGCAGCCCCAACGACCACCACGGATAACCCTCAGCGTGGGTCCTGGAGGAGCTCCTGTGCTGAGCAGGTTTGGGAGAGACCCCTCGGTTTTCTTCAGCCCTCTGCCCAGGCACTGGTGGGCAGGACCCAGCCCGGGTGCCCTCAAAACGCCGAACGCCCCCCAAATTACACCCCTGGGAGCCGTGTGATGTGACACGAGGTGTGGCCCAGCCCCTCTGCCCAGCACTAGCTGCTTTCCACGGGTAAAGGATGACCCCACAGCTCCCACCACACGCCCACAGTAACACACGCAGGCACCGATTGGATAGAAAGGTTTTTATCAAGTTTTAAAAAAGGATCCAAAAAATTATTACTCTTTTTTTCTCCACACATACATTTACAAAAAAAAAAAAAATTTCCAATTGGGATCTTCTTCCTCCAGGGGTTACTGAGCTGATTATAACAAAAAAAAGCAGCAGGAAAGCCTGGCTGACATGGCAGCCAGTGGGGAAAAGCACCAGCGGCCAGCACAGGGGGACGGTGCCGAGATTTCGGGTACAGACAGGGCCCAGGCTCTGCTCCCCCCACAGCAGCTTCACCCTGTGGCAGCAGTCTGCCCATCGAGTGTTTTGCTTTGCAGGGGTAAAAAAAACCCAAATGCAGCTACAGTATTTTGCTCGTGAGGTTGGTTGGTTGGTTGGTTTTTTTTTCCCCCCTCGAAGAGTTTCAGTGCTGAAACTCCTTTGGTCTGGAGTCACCCCCTGAGAGTGTCCATCAAACATCACCCATCTGACCTGGGTCCTTCCAGGGCATCTCCCATCCCTCCTCCCACATTTTTTCTGCTCAGCAATAAACCCCTAAGATAAAAGTGGAATAATTACTCTTATAAATATATTTATATCATGTAGGAAAATAAGGCACTTCAGGAGGGTTACAGCTCGTCTAAGCCTATGACATCCTAAATCAGGAAGAAAAATGGGTTAGTTTCTGAAATGAATTAAAATGAATGTTAATACAGTAATAAAAACCATCGGATCCACTTCCCACTTCAAGGCTTTGTTTCAAAAGGCAGAGAAGAAAGCACCCCTCCAAATCCAACAGCAACCAAACCTGCCCCGGGGCGGGGCAGCAGCATCTGCCCCACGCACCCTGCCAGCGTGGTGCCCACCAGAGCCTGTCACGGGCAGGTACTTCCAAAAGAAGCACGTTAAAATAACTTCACAGACTGAAACAAACCCAACCCCAAATACTATATCCCTTCCCTGAAACGACACTTGGCAGTTCCCCGGCCATCTGGGACCTCCAGGAGCCCCTTCCCTCGATCTGGTCTGGTGCTTTGGGTCTGATAAGGAGGAGAGGAGAACGCAGTGAAGGTCATCGACTGCGGATGAAGGCTCCAGGCTGAGCCCAGGGAGCCCGGCCGAGGCTTTTCCCTGTGAGTGAGTGTGGGAAGGGGGGCTGGCGGGGGAGAACAGCAGCCAAGCACTGCGGGCGAGGACACCGGGAGAATGTTTAACCAGGAGCAGCAGAGACCTGCCCAAACTTGCACGCCTGGAGCGAACGGCTCCTGGGACGGGCGAAATGGCTGCCGGGGCTCCCTGGCCCTGCCCGGCGCCCGGTCAAG
>NW_008605681.1:3530-4207 GCF_000691845.1 Merops nubicus
TGCAGCGCCTCGGCCTCCGTGGGGCAGCAGCCCTGCAGCCACGGCACAGCTGCTCTGCCTTGCAAAGGTTGTTTTTGGCACCTCTCCTCTTCCCCTGCTGGTTTAAGAAATATTAAGCTTACTTGGTGGCCCCAGAGCTCTGTGATTTTGCAACGATGCTCCAAGATGCTCGCTTTACACCAGTTGTTTCTCAGGAATCTCCACGCTAGGCTCACAGCAATAAAAACCAACCTTCCCTACCTGCCCCCCACCTTTCCGTGTAGGATGCGGCAGTTCCGATTCTCCCCTCGGGATGGGAGCTGGGAAGCAGAGGGTGGTTCCCACAGGGCTTGCAGGGACACAGCCGCGTCCCTCCCGCTGCCAGCAGCCCGCCCACACGGCACCCTTGTGCAACAGGCGACCGCGGCCCCGGGGCACGGCCCTGCCCGACAGCCCATCCATCTGGGGCACCCAGGATCTGGCACTTGGCTGGATTTCAGGCGACAGGAATACTCGCTCCCCTTTCCCAACGGGGGGCCAAGTCTAGTTAAGGCGGTTTCAAATGAACCCAGGTTTGGCATTTGCGAGCTCCTCGGCTCCCCGTGTGATGCTGCTGTCAGCCCGGGTTAGCTGGAAGGTCCCTTTTCCCCGGGAGAAGCCAGAGGAGGCTGCTTACAGAAAGAGCAGAAAAAAAAGCA
>NW_008605681.1:4242-6838 GCF_000691845.1 Merops nubicus
TCGCAGCAATCATCAGTTTGCATTTCCAAGTCCCTCCACTGCACTGGCACTCGAGGGGTTTGTTCCCTCTTCCAGAACCTGGAACTAGCACGGCTCAGATGTTCCCAGCCCATGGGGATGCCTGGAGTCTACGCCCTTTGCATCCTGCCTAGCAGCTGATCCACAGACGAAATCCGACGGTGTACTGGTCCAGTCAAATCTCTCAGGGTTGTGCTGGATCTCAGCTTGATCCACACCCAGCAAAGCCCATCCTCCAGGCCATCATCTGCTCTGGCCCGGATTAAAAACGCACACACACACACAAGAAATCAGTAAGAACTCTGTGGCACAAACTGAAGCCATCAATCAAACCCCAAGAAGGATTTTCAGCAAGCTGGCAGCCTCGGGCTGGGCCTGGCGTTCCAGGTATCAGCAACATCATTAAAGGAGGCAAGGAGGAGGAGGAGAACGAACAGGCACAGGCTGGCAAAATACTTGACAATAGAAAGGCAAAGAGCTTGGAGAGTTGGTCTTAACAGGCTGTGCAGCTGGTCCCACCCCACAACTGCTGGACCCACAAGTCTCCAGAAGGCTTTGGAATTGCTCTTCCTGCCAGACCCGGACTGAGTCACGTCCAAATTAAAATACACATCTGCAGCATCGGGGGTATGTTTCTAGATTTCCAAGATATGCTTATGTTCTATGCAAGATAACATAAACCAGTAGTAGAACCTAGGTCAGCTAGTTCAAGTTGGCTGTTTTTTCCCCCCCTGCCAGTGCTGTATCTGTAGTGAGCAGCCTGGGAATTCACAGGGTTAGTGAGGAGAAGAAACCATTTCTTAAAATTAACTACTGAATTATAATAACAAAATGATGGGAAACAATGTAGGTTAGGTCTGATGTAACCACTGGGCAACTCGGTTCACATGAGATGTTTTTAGGCACATGAACTCCCCTCCTCAGGCAGAAGGAAGGAGGAAGTAAAGGTAACAGCAGCATTTGGTGCTGCTCAAGTCCCTGTGTAAGAAGTACAGTCACCCTGCTAGAAAAAGCACCTCTTCAAACCAACTGCAGCATTGCCCTAAACAGGCCAAAGAAGCTCGAAGCACCCGAGGTTCCGAGCACCCCTCTCCACACCATCTCCCTGTTCTAGGCACTTTTTTTTCCTCTCTCTTTTTTAAACAGCCTCTCAGCACAAACTGGAGGAAGCAGCAGAGCAGGAGCTGTGGCACTGCTCAGTGCTGACCACACTGATGTGTCTTGGTGGGGCAGCAGCTCTGCGCTCCCAGGAGCAGGGAGCAACTGTCCTGCCCCAGCTTTGCAGCCCTTTGTGCAAGTCTCCTTTGGCAGACTCGGCCGAGCAGGTCCAGATTTGAGGAAGGTAAAGGCAGCTTTTAAAATAAAACAGAATAAAACCCAGTCCCTCCTCACATTGCACCCAGTGCACTCGGCAGCCCTGGAGCCAGGAAGCGCACCCCACGCAGGGCAGTCTGGAAATAATACTAGGGGGTCAGAGGGGAAAGAATTGTGCACTATTGCCAAAACCCGATTATTTGACAGTGGGACGCAGCAGAGAACTGACATTTAAAGCCCATTTTCTTGCAGCACTACCAGTATTCACTGGAAAGGAAGAGCCATCAGATCAACCGTCTGCTGTTGCAATGAGAAAACTAGCTGAAAATGTCCTTCATCTGAAAGGCCACGCGGCCGCAACAGGATCATCCATCTTTGCTGTGAAAATCCCTCAGGATGGAGGGTTTATGTGTGCTCTGCCTGGTGGCATCGACAAGCTGGGGGTTTAGCTCTCTTTTAAATAAGCAACCGTTACACCCCCTCCAGCTAAATCCCCGGTGTCCACGAGGAAACCTTGGGGGAAAGGCAGAGCACAAAGTCCTGCCAAAGCCCGAGAGGGAGGGAGGGAGGGAGAGGGGAGATCTGCTGCTGGTTGTCTGAAACCCCCTCGGCGCATCTTTGGTTACGGGATGAAAAAGGAAGAGGTGGAAGGTTTGGCCACCTGATTCTTTAAGAAAACGTGAACCCAGGAGAGAAGGGGAAGAAGGGGATGGGACCGTGGTTAATCCGACCACTCGTCCTCGTCGAACTCGGAGGAGTCGTCCTCGGAGTCGCTGTACTCCACGGCGATGCGGCGCGACAGGATGGTCGCCACGTCGTTGCCCACAACGTCCCGCTTCTCCTGCTCCCTCTGCTCCTCCACCTTCCGGAGCTGGAAGCCTGTTGGGATAGAAGGTGACGGGAGGGATCAGGCAAAGGCTTTGGTCACACCGAGATCTCCCAAGCAGCCATCCCTTTGAGGCAATCCTCTGAGCAATGCAGCCCTGTCCTCGGCCGGGCAGGGCTGGGCACGCTGTGGGATGGCACTGATGGTGAGTGACAGCTCAGACTGGCTGGGTGGGCAGCTGGAATGGGGAAGGAGGAAAGGCTGAGGGAGTTGGGCTTGTTCAGCCTGGAGAAGAGAAGGCTCCAGGGAGACCTTCTTGCCGCCTTCCAATACTTAAAGGGGCCTGTCAGAAAGCTGGGGACAGGCTTTTGAGCAGGGCCTGTTGGGACAGGACAAGGGGTGTTGGTTTGAAACTAGGAGAGGAAGATGTAAACTAGA
>NW_008605681.1:7044-7276 GCF_000691845.1 Merops nubicus
ATTTCTCTTCCCCTCGGGGGGGGGGGGTAACACTGCTGCCATTCCATCCTCTTGCAAACTGGCCCACACCAGTTCCAGCCCTGCTGTCCCCAAAGGTGCAGGTGGAGGAATAAAACGTCATGACATTGTCATCAGGGTGGGGAGAGGAGGCACCACAAGGGACAGGTCTCGGGGAGCGAGGTGGTCACACCAGTGCTCAGGAGACAGCTCCCAAGGGCTCACCCTTGGCTCC
>NW_008605682.1:0-261 GCF_000691845.1 Merops nubicus
GCCGTCCCCCACCTCCTGGCAGCCTCCGGCTCCGCCGCCCCTGCCAGCTCCCTGCCATCCGCCGCGGCCAGCCCGTCTTCAGCGGGCTTCGGCGGCGTTTTCGCCCTCTTACCGCCACCTGCCCGCCTTGTTGCCAGATTAGTCCCAGCCCTCTGGGCGCCACTGGGGCGGGAGAGCGGGTACACGGCGGTTCTCCTTGTTCAGAGGAGCATCGCGGCTGGCACTCTCCAGCCCTGCAGTGTTCTCCCCGGCTTGCTCGGC
>NW_008605682.1:659-5956 GCF_000691845.1 Merops nubicus
ACAATGCCAGCCAAGGCTATGTTGTAAAGGAACCTCTTGATGTGTGCAAGCAGTTTTGCCTGTGATGCATGGGTTTTCATCACATATGCTGTTCAAATCAATCTACAAGTTCCTTAAGTGCTGAGGTGAACGACTGTTTCCCAAAACACCATAATGTGCTTCTGTAATTTGATCATGCCTGACACTTTAAATGATGCCTCATTAAATGAGACATCCCTTGATAGGGTGTCTACACAGGAGGAAAACTTAAGGTATTTTTCTGCCTGCTACCTTTTGATGGAAAGAGCCTAAATGTAGGATATGGAAGGGTTGTTTCCAGGTCAGCACAAACCCATCAGTTGTTCTAGCGGTGCAAACATGCTCTCCTCATTTGGCTTTAGCTGTCGGAAAGGCAGACACCTTGTAGTTCCTCAAGACTTCTCTGTATCTGAGAGAGGGAGATAGGCTGAAGCAGAGTGCTTCAACTCATCTGGAGGTAGGTGTATGAGACGTGTGAGAATTCTTTTTGCAGCTGCCTCTCTGTGTCTACGGCCTGTAAATGGGACCTGTGTAGTTAGTTTAGTCTAAAGATGTAACTTCTAGAGGACTATGTGTAGGCAGAGCAATTCCAGGTCTCTGTCATTCGTAACCAAAAGAATGACCTAATTTAGTTTGCCACATATCCCACAACCTCTCTTTTTCTTCACTAAGCCAGATAATCCTTTTCTAACCATGTCTGGGCGTATCTGAATTTGCCCAAAAACATTATCAAGTCAAGAAGGAACTCATCAAGTCCTCAGTTTTTTAGGGACTGCTAAGCTTGTGATGAGGGGTTTATCTATGCTTCGTGTTTATCTGTTTAGTATCACATATTCACATTTGGTGCTAATACTTCACATTTTTCTTGGAAACTCCAGTGAACGATTACAAACCCAAAAGTCTGTGTTCCCTAATACATAGCAGATGACTGCAGACCTTCTGTTTTCAGTTGTCATCCTTACAACTCTGCAGTTGTACTCAGTACGTCTCAGTTCTGTTGTGAAGTGTCCTGAAATTGGTTATCCCAAGCCCTCAGCTTGTCTTAATGGCAATTATGATAGTGTAATTCTACCAGACAACTGCCCTGCTGCTGAAATCCTCGTGTTACTTCAACAGTTTGAGCTGAAAGTAATACCTTGAGCCTACGAGCCAGATTGCATGTAGTCATACACAGATAAGAGTGTTTTTTCCTACTGTCAGACATGAGTCCTCCGAGATTCCAGCTTTTTTTAAGTCACATTACTCCCTTGAACAAGTGATATCTTAACTACCAGTTTAAAGCACAACTATCAAAGGAAGCCAGTGATAATATGAAGTGTCACTGAATGAGAAATTAATCTGTGTCTACCGAGATGTACTCTGCACGCCCAAGGTACTGTGATAAAACCCAGTTGAGAACTGTTTCTTCTGCAAGGGAAGATCTTTTTTTTATATGTCAAACACTTTATTATATGTGAAGTGTTTTGATAAGACAACTGCACTATGTCCCCTGAAAGCTTAGTTTATTGACATTTATAGCAGTACTTGCTGCATGGGGAACAAATTGCAGAGCTATTTTTCAAGTCGTCTTCAGATGGTGATCTTTCAGTACTGAAAGATAAGGGAGACTGGTGAAACTATGGGGGAAAGAGCTGCAGTAAGCACGCTTCAGTCCTCCGTAGCGTGAGCAGAAGTCCCTGCTGGACCATGCCCACGTCTCAGTGCATCAGTTCTCTTCTGCTGTTGCAAGCCTGCCCTTGGGTTCTTTCTCAGAATGAGCAGAATTACACTGAACAAAGATTATGCAAAAAAACAGTGGTTGAAGCCAACCATTTTATCATCAAAACTCCAAATTTCTCACCACCTTTTATTGGCTTGTCATCACTTTGCAGGCCTGTATTTTGGTGATAGTCACAGTACGTAACCTGGGTAGTTTAGGTGCAGCTCTCACTTCTAGACATAGAGCTGGCAAGAGGTAGCTCATGGGTAAGGATAAAACAGGATTAAGGGGATGCTATACTATTCAGTCATGTATTTCTGGATCTCAGTCTAAATTGCAGTTATTACTGCAACTTTGTGGTATTAACAAGAGAAACTTAATTTCACAATTTTATGTCTGTTAATAAATTGCAGCAGCCCAGACAAATACGATATGTATAATAAATTCTAGAATTTAGCAGAATTACAGCACAGTAAAATATAACAAATGCACAATGTTGTGAGGGTTTCTTTTTAAACCCCTGATGTATTTTCTTCTTCTTCCTTCTCAGTAATATGTTCACAGATAGAATAGTTGAGACATCATCTGTTGGGAAATAGATGAACTTGCATGTGTTCAGCTGAGTCTTGTGTTTCTACTGCAACATTTCCACCAATGACTTTCTTTTCAGCCAAAGAGGGACAGTGTCAAGGAGAATCTGTGGCTTTGAGTAATTCAAAGCAATTGCTGTGTAATGTCAGTAGTGTTATTCATGATTTCTGTGTGGTTGTGAACGAGTTGAGGGTTCTTTTGTACAAAGATTATATTCTTGTAGATACTGTATTAGGTTATATACAATTAAAACCACAACTAAGTTATATCTGGAAGGAAGATGTCTCAGTGTTTTATTTTTAGGCATGTCAGAAATATTTCTGTTTGTTTTGGCTGGGTAATTAAGTATGCGTAGTGAAGTAAAAGGGAGGAGTGAAGGAAAGGAATCTCTTGGCATGCCACAGTCAATGCAGTATGTAAGGAATCTCCCAGTATCCCCATTTAAACTTTATATTTAAAAACAAAACAAAACAAAACAAACAGCCCCCCCCCCAACCCAAACTAGAGCAAAACATACAATATAAGTAGAAACAGTACAAATTCTGCCATTGTAGAGCATTGAACAGCACTTGATTTGTACCCACTGGAAGGCAAACCAGGCCATCTGCTTCCTATCAATCAGCATGGAGTATATTGTGTTCTGAAGGTTCTGGAGTGAAATTTTCTGGGAAAGGTGTGAAGAGGAGTTAATTGGAAGAACGCTGGAAGAAAGAAGATCAAAGGCTTGTCTTAGAAGAGGAACATTATCCATGTAGTCTTAACCTACTCTTAACATTAAAAAGAATGCACTTTTCCCTTTGGTGGGCCAGTTCTGCATGTGCAGACAAGTTGAGAAGGGCCTACTTTGTCAGAAGTCAGTATGGAACAACACATTGCTTTAATCCTGTTCAAACTCTAAGCAAGGACATTCAGTGGGACCTAAGGTGTGTTGGCCTTGCATTGGCTTCCTGCCCAGAGGCAGATCCCTTCCTGAGCAAGTGACTTTAGATTGGCAACAAAATACAATGTTCAACAAAAGCCTGTGGCATATTTTTTAATTTCTCTTACACATAAAATCAAACTGCAGAGTCCGTTTGATAGGAGATCAGCTTCAATCATTCATTCAGATTAACAAATAACATTTATCTGTCATTTTTCTTCATGTATTTCTCTGTAGGATTAAGAACACAGATTTTTCTGTAGGAAAAGCAGATGTCTGTTTAGCACAGGTGCAATTCTGACACTGGGAAGTGCTGGTGACCTGCATTTACAGTAAACATAGAAAAGAGGTCTGGTGGCAGGGAGTAGTGCATTTGCATGACAGAACTGAAATGTAGCCCTGCCTTTTGAAGGTGGCTAGACCTCTGACAAGGTCATGGAGAGCTGTGAAACAATCTGGCACCTGAGAAGCCCCTGCTGCGAGAGGCACGCTTCCATTTCCTTACAGGAATACTGCCAGAAAGCAGCGTTTTAAATCTAATGACGACACAGATCAAATGCCCTTTTTTTACTTCAAGTCTTTGCTTTGAGGCCAATATCCTTGTTAAGAAAATGTTAAGTCCTGGCCTACCTTAGTGCTACAGTGAATGAGCTGTTTTCATTTAACCATTTACTTCTGAAAACATTTCTACTGGACAACTGCTCCCAAAGATTATTTAAAAGGCAGAAAGGCTCTGTTGATTATTTGAATATACCTGGGGAGTTGTCCGGTAATTCTTGCTTCACACCCATACTTTCTATCTGAGCTACAGCACATATTTTAGAAAGAGATTTAGTTGTGACTGGAAAAGATCTCAACCCCTCATGAAATGCATTAGCTAACTCTGGTGATGGTACAAAACCTTCAGCTTCAAATATCAGCTCAGGCTACGAAGAATTAGTGACAGAGGCAAAAGTAGATGGATAGTTGCCCTGGCTTTTGAGCCACTTTGGTGCTGAACCTGTCCCTGGCATAGATCAGAGTCCAGGATTGTTCTCACCCACGTCTGTCTGGAATGGTCTGCCTGTACGTTCGTCATACTTTAAAGATGACCATTGTTTTTTGAAGCTGCAGAATAGGCCAGCCAAGATACAAAGGCTTGAAAGTGCGTGCTGACATCATTGCTGCTGGTTTCTGACTCAGCAGAGACACAGATGTATTTCTCAGAGTGGAGGATGTTGTTCCAGTTACGCTGCTGAGGCAGTTGGGCATGAAAGACTGAACAGGGTGGAAACTTTCACTTTGAGCAAAAGAACAGTTTGAACAGAGCCTACATGCTGCCTGTACCTTTTCATGTCTGTCCCTTCCCACAGCTCTCCCAGACCAAATGTTCAACTCTCCAAACTGCTGGTGGCAAAATAAAGGCAAATTCAGTTAAGTGTGAAGATTTGTTTTCAGAAAAAAAAAAAAAAACAACCAACCAACCAACCAAAACCAAACAAACAAATAATCAAACAAACAAAAAGAACCCAAACAAACAAACAAACAAACTATGAAGCTCTTGAACAACAATGTGGGAAAAGTCAAAGACCCTCCAACTGCTGCCAAAGATCCTAACACAACAGTGTTAGCGCTAGAGGGGAGGCACAGATGAGGACATTATGCCCTCACAATGCCCAAAGTCCTTGTCTTTTGCACACCTCTTCTCCTTGGCACGCTGCAGGCAAGCTGGAGGATGCAGCACAGATCTGGCACAGTCAAGAGGGATTTTCAGCTCCCCAGTTCAAGTAATGTGTAGGGTCCACCATGTAAGCCAATGTCTGTGTAACTACCTAGTAACAGGTTCACAGGGGGCAATCAGGGCATCACCTTTGTCTGAGGCAGGTGCTCATAATGATAACCAGAGTATTCTACAAAGTGAAGAAACAGTCAAAGTGTTGAAATTTTTTTGAAAGTGTTCATGTTCGATTTGTGAAACTCACAGTTCTTGAAAAAGCCTCTCTTTGGGCAAAGAAAGCGGTTTTCCTCTTAGGCTTGCACGTATGAGTTCTTGATCTGACACGACTTGCAACCACAAGAGAGCACTCTTTC
>NW_008605682.1:5987-7730 GCF_000691845.1 Merops nubicus
TCCCACAGAAAGCTATAGAGACGTGCCATGTAAGTTTTGCAGACTGCTTGTGAGCTGCTTCAGTTAGACCAGAGCAGCCGAAACAACAAAGCTTACAGTTGTCTTTTGGATTTCATAGTGAAAAGCCTTTGGGTAGTTTTCTGATGACAGAAGGTGCTTGGTTCCTGAAAGGGAGGAGTTCTGCCAAAACTTTGAAGATCCCTGGAAACTTTGCAAATTACCCATCTTTTGGAGACAATTATATCAAACGATATCATGGATTACAATACATGAGAAGTGTTTAGAGCCTGGAAGATTATTTACGTTTGGCATTAGCTCTTATGGTCATAATTTCAAGTGGGAAGAAAAGGAATACACAGGAACCCTCTTATTATCTTTTGAAATATGAAGATCAGAGGAAAAGAAGGGTTGAAAGTGTGGAGTGACAGTCCTCAAAACCTGTCTGTAAATTAACTGACATCCTACATCTATAAAAACAACAAGGCTTAGAGCTGATTTCCAGGCACAGAGTGGACCTCATGAGTCGTTAGTGCTTTGAGATCTGAATTTTTATACACCACAGGAGGAAATTGCAGCCTGCAGGGCAGAGTACCTGTACAAATGTTTCCTCCGTACTTGGACTGATACAGGATTTGGAAGCCAAATTCAGGAACAGACATTCCACCGGTGAGAAAAAATAGAAGCATGGAGAGCAATAAAGATGATGACGGACTATTGAACAGGATTGCACTTCCAGGAGCCGTGCCCCTGCCTAACAGCCATGTGCGTCCCCACGGGGTCCCTCTGAGAGAGCCCTTTGGTGTTCCCTTCTGTCTGGACCCGTCTTACTGGGAGCAAGCTTACGGTGGGCACGCAGGTCGCATCTCCTACATGCCCTTCCCCAGCTACGTGGGCATCTGTGACTGTTCCTTTGAGCCTGCCTTCATTCGCAAGAGGAACGAGAGGGAGAGGCAGCGGGTGCGCTGCGTGAACCAGGGCTACACACGCCTCAGAGAGCACCTGCCCAAGGAATTTGCTGACAAGCGCCTCAGCAAAGTGGAGACCCTCAGAGCTGCCATAAGCTACATCAAACACCTGCAGAGCTTGCTGGACTGCCACCCCCTAGGGTCTAACGGTAAGGAAACGCGCTCTGCCGAGGAGCTCCCGGAGGCTCCCAGTCCTGGTCCCCTGCGGGAGTGCAACAGTGATGGAGAGTCTAAAACCTCTTCAGCTTCATCCCCCTACAGTGAATTTGAGGAGACGGTCAGCTAGGTAATGGTCTCTCTGAAGATAGAAAGCTTGATGTTTGGCCGAAAACCAAATCTCAAACCCTGGGGATTTTTCTACAGACGAAGATGAATACCAGGAAAAGGAAAGAGATAGGAAGAAATAAAGGTATTTTCAATCCGTCAAAGGACTTTAAATACTGTCTGTACAAAACCTACAGGTGATTTGTAAGCAAACAGGTATCTCTAAGGTTGCTTCAGCTGTGTCACTAGATTTCCTTTGACTTCATAAAACAGAAGCAACATTTGCATTCTACTTTTCGTTCAGCTTTTATTCTGTTTGTCTTTTTTTTTTTTTGCCTTTCACTTGATGAGACAGCAAAACCAGATAAATCACCTTCAGGAGATTTCCCACCTCTTTCTCTTGCTTCGTCCTGTAAGTTTTATTGTCTGTTTTTCCTGGTTGCTAACCTGAGATGCACTGGGTCGCAAATACGTGGTCTGGGGAAGATAAGGTTTAGATAAAATGTCTTTGCCT
>NW_008605682.1:7740-24077 GCF_000691845.1 Merops nubicus
TCCCTAAAATTTTCAGAAAACTCACAGAAATACTTCTATTTCTGAAAAGACAACATTTTAAATACAAACAAGGCTGTATTTGGGGACAAATTTATTTTACAGCATCTTCTAAAAGTGAAAGAAGCAAATCAGACATTGGATGCTGGTTATTTGACGATTATTCAAAGGGTAATTTTCAGGAAAAGAAAATCTAACACTTTCATTCTAATCAATGCTAGAAAGAGTGAAACAGAGTTTTGTAAAACTGCATCTTCAAAAGCATGATACTGAAAAAACGTTGCCAGCTTTTTTCCTTCTTTTCTGAAAACTTGAGCTTGTGGACAAAATAGTTTTAATTGTGTCTTTTTGACAGGTCAGAGATTATATGCTTAGAGATATGTTCCTGTAGTGGTTAGATACTCCTGTGTACAAAAAGGGTAACTTTGAATATATCTGCATGAAAATTTCTCCTTTTGTTTAGAATATTGTATTACTTTTTCAAAGAATACACTTTAAAAACTAATATTACAAAGTCTATGGAGTACCTTTAACTTGGACCACATTGACTTAAAATGAGAATTTGTCTCCAAGTTGTTCTAAAATCTTGCTTTCTCCAAGGCCAGATTTAAATAATGTCTATCTATCTACTTAAATTCCATTCTGAATGTGGGGTGAGCTCCTTCTTATCTATACATTTTCCACAAACCTTTCAAAATTTTTCTTTTTTAGGCCTCATGTTGATGAAATGGTTTCGTATCTTGTTGTCTTCATGTCATGCTCACTGAACACCTGAAAAAAATATTAATGTATAAATAAGAACAAATGCTGATCAAATACCTCAAAATGTGTCCACAAATTTCATTTAAATAAAAAACTGAATTAATCATGGCTGTGGTTTATTTTCAGTTTAATTAATAACAAATGGGACAGCACTGTTAGCAGAAGTAAAAAATTTTCAGGAAAGAATAAAGAATATGTATAGGAAGTTACAGGAACTGCTATCTGTGAAACTACATTTTTAAGCTAGTTTTTTAAAATCTTGAAAAGGAGCAAGTTTATACTGTGGGCATCTAATCAAAATGATTGGATATAAAAGTACTCTGCTGATTTTTAGCAGACTACTCTAAACATTTGTACACTTTTAGGTATGTGTCCATGGCAGTCACGAGCTTGTTTTTTTATTCTTTACGTGGTAGCCAGCTTTCTTTTCTAATCACATTTTTTTTAAGAGCTGTTACTTCTGCAGGATCTGTTTCCCAGACCAAAAAAGTAGAGGTCTAGTTACCTGGACAGTTGAAATTCAGAGCCAAAGCACTCACTTCTGGGTGTGTAAGTGTTTGTTATCCAAGAAAGAGGAGGAGGGCAAGGTAGCAGCTGAATGTCTGATTGGGATCCATTCCTTTTTGCCTGTTTGTTTTTTTTTTTCCTTTCCTTTGCAGTCTCTGACAAGAGATTCAAACTCTCTCTGCCTCAGTTCTGAGATGTCTGGAAATATGGTAATGATGCTGGTAACTGTCAGTAAGCCCGAATTGCATTTCTCCCTCAAAGCAGAGATTAGATCTTCGTTATCTGTGAAAACATACATTTCCTCAGAGTACCTGAGACAAATTCTGTGAAACCTAGTGTTGTTTGTAAAACACTCTCTGAAGATGAAAAGCAGTTACTATACATATAACGGTAACAAACAGACAAATCAGACTGAAGTGCTGAAAATAAAAATTACCAGAATGACCATTACTTCCTGGGCAGGATACATCTATTAATGCCCCAAATAGATTTTTAGGTCAGATGGTTATCACAGAGGTTTGACTTTTACAGAGGTATATCCAGGGGCCATAATCCTCTGATTTCCAAATCCTAGAGAGATGGTGTATTGTGCCACTTTCTCCATGATCAGATGGTTAGACTGGCTGAAGAAGTGGACTAGGTCGTGGCTCTGTCCCCTTTCAGCTTCATCTCACATGGGCTGTTGGAATAGATGGCCTTTGGAGGTCCCTTCCAACCCAATACATTCTATGCTTCTGTGTCCCTCAACGGGAGTCTGAGTGGAAGGCATAACAGCCTGGGCCATTGGTGCTGTAGTGTGCCCCTTCCCGTGTGAGATCCAGGCTGATCTGCTGCACGTCTAGATGAGGCTGGTTTATTTGTTACTCTGCTGTCAGAACCAAACTTGGATTTTGTGAAATAATATTCTGGAAAAGGCCTCTGGACCTCAAATCAAGGAGACTGGTTAGAAGTCTACACTTAATAAAACTGCAGCTACTTCTCTCTAGATTATACATCTTTAATAGCTCTGAAAATGTCCTTAAAATACCTCCCAATCTAACTTCAGTGCTGAAGTTGTGAAAGGCAGAATGTCACATGTAGCTTCACTTAATTTTAAAGGAAAATTAATTTCTGGATGAAAAGGAAATTTTTCCTGTGGAAAAAGTCTGTCACAGGTGGAACCACTTTCCTTAGGAAAGTTGGATGGTTTTATTTCTTGCAGTTGCTGTTGTCATCGTGCAAACTTCTTGCACGATTTTCACATAAGGAAGTAGAAAACAGCTCAAGATTTCCCAAATATGGATCAGTGCTTTGTACTGGTATCAACAAAGGTTTAAAGTGAATGTTACATTTCAAAAGTTATCTTAAGCTGTTTCTGTCTAGACAAAAGTTTTCTTCAAACCTTCTAAAGTATATCATTATCAGACTTTGAAAGCAGAAAATGATCCAAACTTCTCACTGTGAGAATGAAAGTTTTAATAAAAATGTTGACTGGAAGAATTTTCTCCATGTAGAGCAATTACTATTTACAAGAAAGGTGAACATTGATATCTGTAGGCAACCATGCTGCAGCCTTATCAAACTCCTGCACACCAAAAGCAGACACTTTAATCTTTCTATCAAATGTGAAAGAACCACATATCTGAGGCCTTCCCTCTTCTCCCATTAAATTACAAATCCATTTGCTCCCTGATATTATCAGCATTTTAAAGATATGTAATCCTGGCCATGGGATTGCTTTTAATCCTCTAATAGCTATTTAGCTGATTTCTTTGTAAAAGCTCATCCACACTCCTTTCATGTTATATTACCCAGTGTCAATAACATGGCCAAAGAAAACCAAAAGGCACTATAGAAAAGACATGTTAAGACTGTAAAGCAGTCAGGGCTGATTTATCACACTAGAATAAATGAACAGGGCAAGTCCACTTCCCTGAAAAATAAGGAATCTTTGAAAACATTTGTCACCATCTTACATGGGAAGGAGGCAAAAGAAGATCCAAAACATTTTGAAGAGAGACTCTCAAGTGGTACCAACAGGAGAGACCTACTGAAGTTAGCTGAGGTGAGTCACTGTAGCTGAGCAAGGTCTTAGCAAGTCTCTCCGAAACAGAGTGTAGGTAAATATAACTTCAGCAGGTGCTCATCACTAGTAACTCTCAGTGTGCAGATAAATGGCTACAGAGTGAGAGGTACAATTGTTCTAGACAAACAAGGAGCAGCAAAATGGTAAGAAGACTGCAGCAGTACCTAGATCTTCTGCAGGGCTGTCCAGATGTAGATCTGTAAACACAGGATAAGCAACATTCTCCATCAACCTGAAAGTGTGCTTGTAGGTAAAAATATGCTAGAAATGCTCACTCATGTATTTTCCACATGATTTTTACACATTTTTTTCTACCTTTCTGTGAGTATGTTCACTGACAGAGCAACAGGAAAATTCTCCAAGTGGCCCTTGCTGGGGGAGCAAACTAGAGGAGTGAAGGTGTTTCGAAAGGTAGATGTCTCTCCATATTTCAGTGGATCTCCATATAGTCAGTGGTGGATCAAATACAGAGTGGGGTCAGGCTAGGATGCTGGTGGAATGAGCACAGACTGACAAGTTGGCACTGCTCAGAAGGTGCCCCAGAGCTGGCTGAAAACGTTATAACTCATCTGATCTGAGCCCAGACCCTGGAAACTCAATAGGAACCAGCATGTTTATTTACTCTGCTGTGCAGGAGGCTGGTAGTGGTTTTCAGGAGTTAAAGGGCCACCTTTTTTGTCATCAGAGTATCCTTTCCCCAACTCACTGATATCCACACTGCAAGATTATTCCTCTGACCTTGAGGTCTGATCAGCATAGCAGACAGCTAGCTGGCGAGTAGGAGACCCAGCACCCAGCTGTGCTGGGTGGCAGTAGGGTTCTGGAGAGGCAGATGATGGCAGAGTGGAACAAGAGCTGCTGCTTCGTGATGGGAAGGGGATGGGGGTGAGATGTGGGCTACTGCTCTCTAAGAGTGGGATTCAACAGGTCCCATTTTAGCATTCACACTTCAGTAGCATTGACCTCTTGTACCACTCAACAAATTCTCACTCAAAAAGCCAAATCACAAAGCAGGCCTGAGAAAAGACAGGGGAGCTTACCACAATGGCTTTAACAGAACAAGTCAAATGAGCTTTCGTCTCACTGGATAAAGCTTTGTGTGAAGGTCCCTGGTGTCACTCCTGTACTCGGTTATCACCCTTGTTAGAACTTGTACCTCCATGGCCTGAGCACGCAGCATGCACACAGGGTACAACCAGTACCATGGTGGCTAGTTGAGCATATGAAGGGTGCAGAGAGTTGCCTTTACCAGGCCTGGGCTGAGCGTGAGAATAAAGATTCACAGCCCTAGCCTGGCAGGGAGGGACAACCTTGGAAGAAAAAACAAATTGCCTAGTTGAAAAATGAAGTAAACAACTAATACCCAACTCAGGAATGGAGAGTAGGGGTATGTGCAGAGGCTAGGTTTATTCAGTATGCTTCAGAGGAAAATCCCAAGAAAAGATTGGCTTAACCGGTTTCCCTTTATTTGTCACAGCTTACGTAAGAACCATTCTTCCCTAAAGAAGCGTGGTAACTGCATGTGTCCAAGCAGGAAGGGCCAGGGTACCCATAACCTGGCCCTGGAGCAGAGATCTGCCACTGCACTTTGCCTGTGGAGACCAGGAGCTTCATTCAGTCTCACACCTTGCAAATCTAATACAAAGCCTGTTAGAGTTTTTTTTTTTTTTGTTTTTGTTTTTGTTTGTTTTTTTTGTCTGCTTTCCAGTAGAAGCAAAGCTTAGACTATGCTCTGTGACACCTCCTGTCTCCAAAAGCTTTTGAACTCTTGGCTGATTTTCAGTTAACCCTGATTGGAACAGCATCTCAAAATGCAAATCAGATTTCTCAGTTTTTAATATTCTTTTTCAAGATTTGGGCAGAAATGGAGAGCCCAGCCTAGGGCTTATGGCTCTGGGTGATGAGCTGTGGTGTTTCATGCTGGGTCAGATTCCTGTGTCACTCAAGTGCTGGAGGCCACAGCCCCTGGGTCAAACACAGAAAACAGGCAGTGCATCTGCTCTTCAACCAGCTCCAGTCATAACCTGATGAATTCATGTAAGCTTAGGGGATATGTCAAGGTCAAAACACCCACCTATGAAGCTGGGTGGCTGAAGACTCTTGATTCATTACCACCACTGTCTTTAGATAAGCCTGAAGGGGCCAATAACCCCAAAACTGTGGGTAACAGGGTGGGGAGCAGCCAGCAAACCTGTCTTTCACTCTGAGTTCCTTCACTTTTTTTTCAAAAGCTTCAAAGCCAGGCTTGTGGGACTCACTGTCACTTGGGAATGATCCTGCATTTGCTGCAGCATCAAGACCAAAGTCTGTGTTACCAAGGACCTCAGGTTTTATCAGTTATGTTTTTGCAGGTGCAGGATATTAAAGGATACATTGATAAGGAACATACTTTTTAGCCAGACTAAAAGAAGCATAGGAGTCCATACATCTCTCTGCCAATTTCCCCCTTGGAAATTTTGGAGACCCCTCAGCTCACTTCAGTTATGGCTGGAGACAGAGGTCTCAAAGGCATGAAATTCTTACACAATCCATGAATACTGGCAGCATCAGAGTAGAAAGACAAGCAACATTAGAGTTCTTACAAAGGAGAAAGCTAACATGGAATTGTCTTTTCAGTTTGACCCCCTTGATGGTCAGCCAGCCCACAGGCACCTACTGGCTGTCAGCAGGCACATGTGCTTTCTGCTGGTATAAAGTGCTGCTTCTTGCCTGTTCTACTGGAGTTAGAGGATGAAATTATGAGCATTTTGAGGGAGTTTGGGATTTGGGAGGGGGAAGCTGAATGAATGGACTGTGAAAGGCTGGAGATTTGAAAATGTGGGGAAGGTAGCGAGCAGTGGAGCCTGGGAGCGTGTAACACAAATCCAAGCCAAGGTGCATTTTTTGTGCTGCTCACAAAGCACCTTGCTTGTCCCTATGATTTTATTTTGATGCAGTGTGGTTCTGAGCATATATAGCAGATTTTTCTGTTCTAGGGTTGTCAGCCGTCGGCACTGAATCCTGATCAATCTCTTCCATCTGCACTGAGATCACAAAGAGAACAAGTAGTTACAAATAAATGGAATTTTCACATCTTTTAATGTATTTGCTTTACTGCCAGCATTATGCTATATTAGGCTATTAGGCTGCTCTCTAGATGTGGGGCTTTTTTTTTTTTTTTTTTAAATTTACAAAGCACTGAAGAAGTCCCCGGCTCAGCTGCAGAAGGTTTATCCCAGGGGAACACTCGGCAGAGGTGATGTGTGTTTATCCACACCTAGAGGTGTTAAAGCTCACTGGTGCTTAAAGAATGAAACTGATAATAAACTGTGTAATGCATAAACAAGATAAGCCAGACATACAAACACAGGAGTGTGTGCTGTGGTGCTTGTGCATGGGGAAAGGAGGAAGGATGGCAGCGGGGAGGGAGAAAAGAATGGGATTGTAAAGTGTGGCACACTGCTTGATGTCACATCAGCTGCGTGGCTGAAACAAGGGAAACAGATTCAAATTAGATATAACACCTTTGGGGGGGATTAATTCCTGCGGAAAAAAAAGAAAGCCTTGACAATAATATATTTGCAGGCAACCCCCTATGGAGATATAAAAATGCTGTGAGATTTTGCATAGCAGAAATGCTAATGAGAACAAGCAAAGCAGCCACTCTCATGGACCAGGACACGGAGGGAGGAATATCCAGGACACAGGCAGGGCTGGAATGAGGCGTGACTCTCCCTGGCTGCACTGCCAGCCGGTGTGGGTGTTTTCCACCATTTAAGGTGCTTTCAACAGTGTAGCTCTGTTCTGGGAACACCACTAGATCCTGCCCCATCTCACTGAAAATATCACTGGGCTGCCCCTGTACTGTGTTACCAGAAGCTGGTGGCAGCTATAGCACTGCTGTGAGTTCTCTGGGCTGCTTGTCCTCTGTGAGTGGAAGCAGCTGAGCCCCCTGTGCTCATAGATAAAACTTGCACGATATCCAGCTCTGGTATTGCAAAGCTCCTTTCCTCTCCTCTGTAGTGGCATATACTACAGGTCATGCCGATGATGCCGCCAGTATTCTCCTTGCCATCAGCACCCTGCTGCTGCCTAATGCAAGCCACTGCTGAAGGCATGCAAAAAGCTAGGAAAAGTCCTGCCCAGTTCCACTATCACTTCCCTCAGTGCCCATGCCCCAGCAATACACTCCCAACACAGCTGGGTAATTCTGCACCCCTAGTTTGCAGGGGTGATGCCCTGTGCAAGTGATGGTGGCACATCCCAAGGGGCCTGTGAGGGCAAATCAAAGTTGAGCACCTACAGCATGTCATGATGTACAAATGTGAGGCATTTGCCTTTGTTTATCTGTGGTGTGCTCTGTAGCTTTGCATCTTGCAGCACTATGAAAGCTTCAGAAGTTCCATTTATGTTAACAAGCCTATAAAGCATAAGGTTATTAAATGTTGTTTATAGTACACTGTCTGAGAAGCTCGTTCAGTTACCAGCTGGTTTGATTTTTACTAAAAGCAAGTTTCATCAGGGTGCCAAGTTGTATCTGCATGTTGGGGGAGCTTGTGTTGAAAGGGCAAGAAAAACAGCAGCAATACCATCACCATGCAACAGCTGAATTAGTTTGTAGTAGGGATCGTCAGCATTTTCAGAGATAAATGAAGTATGTTGGCTTTGTGATCAAAAAAAAAGTTGTGTTTCAATGTTTTAAAATTTATTTTTGGTAAACTTTTTTAGCATTACTTATTTTCTGCAAAATGGACTTGAATTTTACTGAAGTAATTGTCTTAAAGAGCACATTTCACATTTGCATCTTTGTTGAAAAAGTTACAGTTTAGGTAATTTTATCGCCTAGTCATCACCACAAAAACTAATAAAGTTACTGCATCTGTGGAGTGATGTGCATCAGAAGCTGTGACAGGGCAGGAGATGGTCACGCAGGCTAAAGGATTAGGTGAGACCAACACAGCCAGTGTGGCATCATCTGGGGCAGATATTGGCACAGAGCAGCTGCACAGGGAAGGCAGGAAAAAAAAGGAGTTTAGACTGAGTTAAAAGAGATACCTATTGACAGGTGGGGAAAGGATCCCCAGGTTTCAGCCACATGGGCCTACTGGGAAGGTAAGAGTACATTCACAGTCTCAGGGATTTTTTTTTTTTTTTTTTGGTTTGGTTTGGTTTTTGTTTTGTTTTGTTTGTTTGTTTTGTTTTGTTTGTTTTGGTTTTTTGTTTGTTTGTTTGTTTGTTTTTTGTGTGTGTGGTTTTTGTTTGTTTGTTTGTTTGTTTTCCCAAGAAGGCAGAGTTAAAAAGCTCAAAAGCTTTGGAAAGTCTCTGAGATCCTCAGAAGAACAGGTGCTGTTTTTTTCTGATACTCCTTGGAAGGGAGCTCTTTGGAGAATAGGTTTTATACAGAAATTTCTCTTCATTTCAGCCAGGTCATATATGTAAAAATATTACAACACATATGCTCCAAAGGGAAAGCAAATAAGCCTTTTGGCTATTGGACAGCACTACGAGTATATTCTACCTGCACACCATGGCTGTGAGACTACACCTACATGGTTAAGTCCTATCACTCCTTTCTGTCTTGTTTTTTTGTCCCAGATTCAGTGGAATAAACTCACCTCCTCATGAAAGACCTGGCAGCTCCCTCCAGTCCTGAACACTATCCAAGTGTTAATTATACCTGTTTGAAATCCAGGAGCCCCGGAAAGCAGCCTCCAGCCACTCAACAAAGCCTGCTCCAGTGCTCTGAGGAAGCGGTGCCGACACTTCCCTTCTCCTTGTCTGCCTAACTGAAACACATTTGCAGAGTTTCCGAAGCCTCTAAGGCTTTTCCAGAGGTCTGGTGGAACCAGACCCAGTATCTCATGAAGTATCATCACATGCAAAGACAAGGAGATACCCCTACAGGCATAGTTAATACAGACAAACCTTAATGGCTTTTTTCCACACCCCCCTCCAGTTGCAAATGTATAATTAATCTCAGTTCAAATTTACACGTTTGATCTGGTTTTTTTAGGCTTCAGATGTCTTTGAAAGAAGAGGAAGACCCTGTGATTTGATCTGGAGAGCCTCGGATACGCTTGGTGTTTCTGTGGGCAGATGCCCCATGCTCAGTGCTGGTCAGACGTGGAGGGCTCCTGGCTTGCAGACACAGGGCAGGAGGGCAGGGGCTGAGGTGGTTCCCAGCTGCGCTGCACAAGACCCTTCACCCCAAGCCACCATTTGCCCAGGGCTCCTGTGAGCAGTGAGGGCACCTGTGGCCCTGTGGTGGAAGCCTTTTGCAGGCAACAGGAGCTAATCCTCCCGCAAGCAGACCCTGCAAGTCCACGCTCCTGTGGTATAAGAGGAATGAAAGACATAGAGATGAAAAATATATCCACTTCAAACAGGGAAATTTCCATTTGAAGTGCTGTCTTGAGTCAAATCCTCCCCAGCAGCAGCACTTTTTTCCCCTCAGTAGTGTGTATCAATTTCTTCTGACAACAGTTTCATGGCTTCGGGATAAACAAGCCCAGCTCCACTGGTATTATATTTTACAACTACAGATAGACCACAGAGATTAAAATTCTTTGGCTGAGTCACCAAAGATGGAGAGGGGGGAGGCAGGTCTGATGGGCATCGTGAAAGGTGAGTTGAACACAAAACAAACTGAATCCAGCCTTTCATCTCCAGCTGGACCATGGAGGCCAGGCTTTCCCCCACTCGGGGAGGACAGTGGGCAATGAGGGAGAGCTAAGGGGACACGGTGTGCTGTGGAGATGACAGATGTGACTTCTTGTCCTCGGACAGTAGCTGGTGAGGCCTTGGGGCTCTTCTCACTCCTTACAGCACAATATTTATTTCTCATTTCCCTAGCAAACATGAGTAGCTGAAGAAGAAAAGCATTTTCCGTTGATCCACAAGGGTTTGGGTTTTGTTTTGTTTTCTTGCTGGAACCAAAGGCCTCCCTTAAGTGTTCTCTTCCCCAAAATGCAGCGCTTTGGTTTGATCTTGGGATTTTTTTAAGTCCTTCACAAAGTAAAGCAAAATGGAATCCCACATGCTGACACACATTGCTGAAATGTTTCCCACTGAAAATGTCAGTCAAATGCTGTCCCTTTTGCCAGTCCATCCTCCTTTCCCATCTTTCTGTTTAAACTCTCTGATGAATTTGATGTGAGGTCTAAAGTCAAATATGATTTATCGCAAAAAAAAAAAGCCCAAACCGTGCTGGAGGCAGATGTGCCCGGTGGCACCACAGCTTGCCCTGGAGAACTGCCCTCACTCTGGGCATAGCCAGAGGGAGCTGGTTTAGGCCATTGGTGGAAACCTCTCTGCTTCAGGCCACCTTCTGCACAGCTTTAATCCCTTTGTGCAGAGGGAACTGGAGCCAGCCAGAAGCTGCCACCAGATTATTTTCTGCTGTGCATGTTTTTTTGTTGCATCACATTATGATTTTAAACCTCAGCATCCAGCCCAGCCACCTCTCCTCCACACTAGGCGTTACCTTTGCAATCCAGGGAGATGAGGATAGTTCTGGCCTACCCTGGGACATTCAGAAGTCCTCCAAGAGCCTTTTCTGGCTGTCTGCACAACAGAAGATGTCAGAAAACTTTGTTAACTTGCTTCACACTCAGAACATGTCCAGGGTTTAGGTAAAGGAGGACTCAAATCCTCCAAGACTTTTTTTCCCTGAATCTCTTGCTCCAAGCAGCACTGGCCTCTGCTGAGCTAGGCTTATAGAATTATGGCAGGAAGATCCCTAGAAGACTTGCAGTTGGCATTACTGTTAGGATTAACTTAGTTATGAGCTTCCATTTTTCCCTCATTGATCTACTTGCCTCATGGCTGGGTTTTTGGGCAGCAGCACAATCTGGCTGCTCAGCAGGGCACTTTCTTTTCCCTTCTCCTGGTCATTGCATGGGGTGCACTGCAGGTTGCAGAGGGCAATTCTGGTCTCCCAGGTTGCCCTCCCAGCACTTCTTGTCCATGTCACACCCCTGTGCTAGCTTCAGCCTGCTCCTGTGCTGTCATCTCCTCTTGCAAAGAGGATACAAGGCTGCTTCTGGATAGAGCCACTCTGGGGTTTTGTATGTGAGGAATGGGAGGTTGTGTCTCCATCCTCCTTGTGATGGAGACAATGAGACCCAAACATTCCCATGAGGAACCTGGCACTCTCTAAGCTTCTGTCACTTAACATGTGAACACCCACAGACGGGAAAAGTGAGGTGGCATGTTTAGCACTTGACAGAAGTCTAGGTCCTGTGTCCTCAGAGCACAGAGGAATTTAGGCACCTCACTGACACTGAACTCAAGGTGAGGATTTGTCTCAGAGGCCCAGCTTTGTAGCCAGAGGACTACAAAAAATATTTCTAAGTTTTGCAGTGACTACTTGAAACTCTGAACCACTTACAAACTTCTCTGCCTTCAGTTTAGATGGTGAAAGGAATGAGCCCATCCCTCCAGCAGTGCTAGAAGCAGCAGGAGAAGATGCCCATCTGCAGAATACCTGCAAGGCTGGCACTAAGCATGGGACACAGGGCTCTGCAGAGGTACTGCCATGCTCAGTGGGACTCACAGGTGCAGAAGGAGGCAATCCACAAATCAGAGCTTAAACAGGAATGATCAATACAAAGTGAGAGTAAAGAAAGTGGGTTTTATCCCCACTTGCAGACAGGGCACCAAGACGAAGCAAGATGAACTGAGTTGGTACAGGCTGGACAAGAGTGCTGAAAGCTGCTCTCCAGAGGTGTACCTGAATGCCTCAGCCTTACGACAAACTTTTCTCTCCAGGATCTGGTCTGTGACAGAGAATTTGCTTTCTGCCAGAGGAGCAGGGAGGAAAGGAGACAGCTCTTGGCTGCTATTGATAATCATCAAATAGTTTGAATTCCTGCCTGAGAGACAAGGAAACGAATATTTGTCTCACAAACAAGGCTTCATGTTTCTCAATCAAGAGGAAACTTCTGCCTCATGCACTGACCATTAATGGAAGAGCTCGAGGGCTCTGGCAGGAAGAGCAGCCAGAAGCCTCTGTGTCTCCTGAACTAATGGGATGTGTGGAGGCCTTGCCCAGATTGCCTGCAGCCCTGGGAATGAGGTGGGGAGGGACGGGGGAACAGGAGGGACAAGTCCTCTCCAGAGCAGCATGAAACTCCTGGTGATGTCTGAAAAGTCTGGAAAATCGATCAGACAGGGATAAATAGTGTAAATACTTACTGATTTTTAGAAACGTGGCTTAGATATGATGATTCTCTTTCAACTGCTAAAACCCTGGAGACAAGATATGAAGGAACTAATGAAGAACATCCTGTTTCAGTGAAGGCCACAAGATTAGAATAGTGCCAGGAGAAACTAGACTGAGCCAAATAGCAAGACTAGGGGGAAGGTAAAAGCAATATGGGGAGATCAGGGCCACTGACTCACTTCGGGACCAAGAAGACTTGCACCCCAACACACACCCTCAAGGGGCACATGTGCTGATTTAAACACAACTAGCCAATAATGAAGGTGGTATTAATTGCTAACCAGTACGTGCAAACTTGGGTGGGTTTCTGCTAGTCGTGTAAGAGGATAAACAAACCACAGTTTGTGTCCAGAGCAGAGCTAGCTGTGTGGAATATCACCCGGCTCTCAGCTTTGTGCAGACCTATCTTGACCCTGCGTGTGTTTTGGCTCTTTGCACACCGGGTAGAGAACCCAGATGTGGGACAACACAGGCATACCATGTCCCTGTGAGTTAGGGTCTCCCTCCCTGCTTGCCCCTCTGAGGCCCGTCTGGCTGCCCCACAGGCACTGCAAACTCCCTGAGACCCCTTCCCAGCAGGGGCTAGATTCTGTGACAGGGAGGCCCTTGCTGGGGCTCCTGGTGAAGGAGAACATCCCACACTGCCTGCACCCAAAGTCACCTTCCCACCAGCACAGACCCATACTTTGGGCTGGGCAAGGAAATTTCCATGGGTGGAGAGGCTCCCCCTCCACCTCAGGGCTCAGTCCCCCCACCACAGAGGGGCTTTGGGTCTGCAGACACACAGAGGCTTTTGTCAGGAAGGAGGTGGACAAAGTCCTTTCTGGGTGAGACTCAAAATATACTGATACCCAAAATACTCAAAGTGGACAAGAAAATAGTAAAAATACTTAAAAAAAAATCAAAATGGAGAAGAAAGTGATTGTCACAGTCCTTTCTGTATTTGCCTGTTAAAACCCACTCCTGTTAGAGATAAATGGAGAAAATCTCTTTGGCAACCACTACAGTATAAATACCCTGCAGGGAAAAAATAATTTACAGTGATACTTTTTTCTTCCTCATTGAAGAAGTGGTTAAGATTTGGCAGGGCAACAGTGCAGGTACTGATCAGCCTACCTATGATTTATAGCCCAACAATAATAAGCATTAGTTAAAAATAAAGCAACCGGCTTGCTTTTTTGTTGTTGTTGTCAAGATTAAAATTGCAAACAGATTCCAATTCTTAGAAGCCAAGAGCTGGATTACCAGGTGATTTATCTTCAAGGCCTTCCTCCAGCTGAGAAACTCACCTTTTCCTTCTGCCTGGAAATGCAAAAAAAAGTTATGGAATTTTATTATTTCTTGGCAGCACAACCTGGAGCCTGCTGCCTGAGTACTGAAACAGAAATGAAGCACAGCGCGTGTACCCTGAGACCTGACTGCTGTGAACCAAAGGGCTCGTGGTTGCTTGCTACAGAGGGATGCTCCCACAGGTCCCAGGGAGGTTTTGGTGGCTGGTCTATCTCCTTCCCTCTGCCCTGAGGAGCAAACAGCAACGATTTGGGGCAGAAGCATGCTTGGGTGCTCTTGCTGATGTAGAAGAGCTAAGGCAAAGCTGTGCACAACCCCTTGTGCACTGCAGGCTAAGCAGGGTTCAGAGATCCAGATCCTCCTCCATTTTTTCAAGTACTTTATTTGCTTGCTTTTCATCTCCCTCTTTCCCACCTTAAATTTTGTTGTAAAACCCTAATATCTTGTCCTTGAGTGTGTATATTCACAACTGCCAGCAGACTGCTGTTCTCCCTGGGTGGCTTTTCCCTACGAGGGTGCTCAGGTTTAATAATCTCCTACTGCTTAATTGACTCAGGTAATAAGCTGCTGCTGCTCTACTACACCAGGGCTTCAGTCCTATGCCAGCACCCCCCTCACCCCCTACCACATCTTCCCCTGTGGGAGCTGTACCCCTCCTTCCCCTTGGGTGCCCACAGAGCCCTCTCCCCACCTATTTCTTCTTCCTCTCCTGACATGTGGCATGGGAACAGGTTCTTCAGGTTTGCACTTCACAGGGAAGAGGAGAAAGCTTGATGGATCAGAATTCTCACCTCACAATGGCCCTCTGGGACTGAAAACAGAGAGATGAAGAGCCTGGCCTCCCACCTCACCTCCCCAGTATGAGGCACAACTTGTGCATGGGAAAAAGGGTGGTTGGTGCCTCAGTTTCCTCAGGCACTGAGGGAAGGGAGAAAGGAGGAAAACCGTTTTCCACTTCCAACCACTCATTGGGCAAAGCTGAGCCTGAGCAGAAAGCAGGGTGCTGGCTGTAGCTGCTCTGGGGTAGGGGAACGGGGGAATAGCAATCCAGGGTGCCCCGGGTACCTCTTTTTAGGAACAGGCTCCATCACAAGGCTGACACAAACACCTCACTATGCAAGGTCAGCCCAGCTGCTGCATGTCTTTTGCTAAGCTAGTAAATGTTAGATTAAGTGCTGGCAGATGAATCCGTTTCCCTTTCCTAGTCCTAATCTCTGCAATTAAGACAAGTGATTATTTTGGTTTCTGAACTTTATATACAATGTGAACCGAGGCAGTCTCCGCGGCTTTGGGAACGAGGGCCCAGTCAGATGGGGATGTGGGCAGCACCACAAAAGCCAGTGGCAGCAGCAGCAGCTCAGGCTGGGGTTTGCTTGGTTGGCCTGAGGAAGCCAAGTGGAAAATCTGCCTGGGGAGTTTGGGGTCTTTTCTGAGCCCTCTGCTTTCCCATCTCAGATAGTGCTTGGCACTCCCCATGCTGTGGAGAGTGACTCCTACACTTCTGTTTATGTATTGCAATTAAAACCCAAAACAAACCACCAGAATCTGCATAATTATTGGTGTTTTGTATGTGCCAGGAGGTTATAATCTTCCTCTCTCTCCCACAGTGCAGGGGATGAAGCATCTGCGCCTGTTATTTCCCTAGCTGGGGAGCTGCAGAGCTCCTGCTTTTCCACTGTAATGCCTCCCAGTGCCACCTTACCAGGCAGAAAACCAGACCTGCTGGTGATCCAAACCCCTTGTGCCAGGACAGAGCTCAAGACAGCAAAGCGAATGCCAGGTACAGGCAGAGCCCACTGCTTAACTGAAGCCTTCTTCTGCAGCAGGGAAGCGTGCTGGCACATGCTGCAGGAGGGATATTGCTTTGTCTCATCGCTTTGAAGACTTGGGGGTGGAGAGGGAAGAGGCCAGTTAAGTGTGTTTATGTTTGAGAGGAACAAAGGAGAGCGGAGGAGAGGGCGGAGGTGCCTGCGCCAGAGATGTGTCAGAGATCACTTGTTCCTCCTGGGCCAGAACACCAGCCCGGGACCACCAGCGGAGAAGGAAGCAGGGAGAGGAAAATTGGAGCAGAGAAAAAAATCCTCTCAAGAGACTTAGGATGGTGACAAACGTGGCACAGGTTAGGTACTGGGTTCCCAGCCAGCGGGTTGCATCATTGTTATTGCACAAACATAGCGCAGCAGACAGCACTGCAAGTGTGTCCTAGTTTCCCTTGGGGGAGGAAGCCCCAGGGGACACCAAGTTTACCCAAGTCACCAGGAGGCCGTCAGCTGCACCCCAGCTCTGCCATCCCTTACGGCAGATGAAACACGGGTCCTCCCGTCTGCAACGCTGTGGGGAGGAACGGCCTTCCTGGGGGGTCTCACGGAGCCCCGGGCTGAGCCCTGCCCCTTCTGCCTCGCACCACGGCAAGCGGCACCTCCCAGCACGGGAGATGCGTTCAGAGAACTTTCGGTCACCTTCGCTTTGCGATTCAGCGCTACGGGACGGTGCCGGGAGCAGGCCCCGCGCAGG
>NW_008605683.1:0-17635 GCF_000691845.1 Merops nubicus
CAATCATATAGCAACTGCCAAGGAAAAACTGCATTACATATAAAACCCTCTTTCTGTCCTGCTCTTGATCTTGTCCCACTACCATTGAGAACTCTACTTGCAATGGGCAGTCAGAGAGTCCCTCTAATAACTAGAGAACCTGCACAGCACAACCACTACATAGATAAATTTCCCAACATCACTGCAAACAGAATCAGCTTTTATGCTGTTAACTTGGAGGCAGGACACCTGAAGTTAATGCCAAAGGCAGGGGCATGGTGGTTATCTCCTAACTGGTTCCCACCCAAGGCTGGCCAGACCCTGGGTGAAAACCAATTAGGAAGGTCTTTCTTGCCTGGTTGTGGACATCATCCATATGCCAACCCTCATTCAGAGCTGGGGGTTTAAACCCCAGCACTTCAGTATTATATATGTATGTCATATGTTTGTGCATGTGTACACAGCCCTATTCTTTCAGTATGTAAATTCTGAATGAATTCTAAATTTATGCTTAATAATAATGAGAAAATGCTGCCACAAACTGTTGATTCTGGAATTATTCTGTCCTAGGCAACATTCCAAGAATCAGGGAACTACTGATGGTATTTCTATTACAGAGACATTACTGTCAAACTCAAGCCCTCAAAATAATAAGCCACAAATCATTTTCCCAGAATTATGAAATTATATCTTTCTTAATTTGCCTGTCATTTTTTAATCTTTTAGAGTAGTGTTTTTTAATTATTTTAAATCTTTTATTAAAACTTCTCAATGTAAACTGAATACACATACCTATGTGTACTTTACTGTATTCACATATATGTCAAAATCTGTGTACTGTTCTTACTTTTCCATGTATATATTAATTCCAGAGGAAAATTACTCCCAGTTGCACACATATGAAATGTCTGTTTTCCATAGTCTGTCTGGCAGAAAATACTTTTTCTGTTGGGACTACTATAACAGGGAGCTATATGAACTCTTTCATATCTCTTCCATTTACAATGACCTATATTGTATTTTAGATCTTTCAAAATCAACTGATTAAACTGGTTTCATGACAATTAAAAGTAACCTAATTTTGTAGTGGTTTTAATGTATTAAATTCCAAGTTAGCATCTTATCTCAATTTACGGACAATGTCTTGCTTTCAAAGACAGAGACTGACAAGTCTGTAATTAACATTTGTATAATTTCATCCTTTTTTCCCAGCCAGAATAAATATGCAGACTACATGTATAATACTTCATTAACAGTTGTACTGAAAAAAAAAAACTCTACAGTATCTGACTGCATTAAATTTTTAATTTATTTTTTCTTATGATCTATAAGACAGAAAAGTTTTATTTCCAGTTTACATGCCAAAAAATGGTACAGAAGATAGAGAAGAGAGATTAAGGCCTGACCTTTGAAAAGTTTTAGTTTCTTGAAAAAAAAAATAATTAAAAATCTAGCTTGTTCAAGGTTATATGGGGAATGTGGAACAAAGTAAGGTCTCAGGTTCCAGGCTAGTGCCCTCCATACATTGTATAATATGCTAGGTAATATACTGCTGGAAGAGATTACTGAAATCCCATTATGGAAAAGGAAAGAAAAGAAAAAAGGATCATGTCTTTTAGAAACAAAAGTTACTAGTTGTATAAAGGTTCAAATCTGCATTCCATTCCCATTATATTTTTTTGAGAATTGAAAGCACACAGTATTTTGCAGGATTTTTCACCTACAAGTGTACTTCAATGTTTCACCCCTTATGCTAGTCCTCAGAAATGTGTGGGTGCTTTGTATTCTCCCAAATAAATGCATGCTACAGGGTACAATCACTCTTTCAAATATTCTTCATTGTAGGTTGTCACTCATGTATGTGAACTGCACCTATTTATGTGAATAAACTGAGTTCTCTACCCAAACATTTCCTAACTTCTTTCTCAGAATTTGACAAGTCACTTAATTAAAAATAAATTTTTCAAAGCAAACCGGTCCCAAAGCTTCTTTAATTCTTAGACCCACCATTATCCGTATGTATGGGTTTCAGTCTGTTCCAAATAAAGAAAAACATACTTTGCTTTTTTTTTTTTTAATAAATTCACATCAAACATGGGAAACAACAAACATAAATGTTGAATTCAAGGTTTTGCAAATGCAAAAGCTTACACATAACATTACACTAGAAGAACTTTTATGATGATCTTATGAACTATTCAGAAGGTTGCATTATTCTAGGGTATACAGATCATCAAAGTAAAAATTAAGTGTGTAAATCCTTTTCATTCTTACTAGGAGGATGGCTAAATGAGAAAGACACACAACTACCACTGGACTTCTGTTTGACAAAGGTTCTTTCTCAGGACCAGAAGGACACCATTATTTTCTACCTTTTTTTTTCTCTACTTATGAGAGAAATCAAAGCTTCCCATAAGCCAGAAGGTAAAAAAATAAAAAGAAGTTTGTGAGTCCATTTCTTGTATGAGATGCTAATATACCGATGATGGACCAATGTACAAAACTTAATGTGCAGAGAGCCTGTGGTCTCTTGATGGTTACTATTTCTAGGGCTAAAAATGACACAGCAGAGTCTTTCATATTCTGCGTATTAGCTATATGGCAAACATTAATTCACCAGGTGAATAGCACATTCATTTTCCATTCTGCTGTAACCTAATAAAATTCCCAGTATACAAATCTATGTTTCTAAGTGTATAACTGATTTTGTTATAAAACATGGTCTTTTAAATTGTGTGAGATATTATTATTACTTTTGAACCTGCTGAGCTAAAAGAGTACTGGTTGTACAATGTGTACTGCAGTGAACAAATGACTGTGGCATCTTTCACTTTCATTTTATACTACAGGCCTGTCAGCCTGACCTCAGTACTGGGGAAGATTATGGAATGGTTCATCCTGAGTGCCCTGACATGGCATGTGCAGGAGAGCCAGGGGATCAGGCCCAGCCAGCATGGGTTCACAAAAGGCAGCCTGATCTCCTGTGACCAGGTGACCTGCCTAGTGGGTGAGGAAGGCTGTTGTCTGCCTGGGCTTCAGTAAGGCCTTTGGCACCGTTTCCCACAGCATCCTGCTGGGGAAGCTGGCGGCTCATGGCCTAGGCAGGTGGGCACTTCGCTGGGTTAAAAACTGGGTGGGTGGCTGAGCCCAGAGAGTTGTGGCGAATAAGATCCAGCTGGTGGTTGGTCACGAGCAGTGTTGCCCAGAGCTCAGTTTTGGGTCTGGTCTGCTGTAATATCTTTATCGATGACCTGGATGAGGGGATCAAGTGCACCCTCAGTAAGGTTGCAGATGACGCCAAATTGACTTGGAGTGTTGATTTGCTCAAGGGTCGGGAGGCTCTGCAGAGAGATCTGGACAGGCCGTATCCATGCGCTGAGGTCAGTTGTGTGAGGTTTAACAAGGCCAAATACAGGGTCCTGCGCTTGGGTCACAACAACCCCAGGTTGCTCCAGGCTTGGTAGAGAGTGGCTGGAAAGTGCCTGGCAGAAAAGGACCTGAGGGTGCTGGTGGACATCCAGCTGAACATGAGCCAGCAGTGTGCCCAGGTGGCCAAGAAAGCCAAGAGCACCTTGGCCTGTATCAAAAATAGTGTGTCCAGCAGGATTAAGGAAGTGATCATTCCCTGTACATGGCTCTGGTGTGGCCACAGCTTGAGTACTGTGTTCAGTTTTGGACACCACAGTATAAGAAAGACATTGAGGCGCTGGAGCGAATCCAGAGAAGGGCAACGAAGCTAGTGAAGAGTGTGGGGAGCATGTCTTATGAGGAACAGCTGAGGGAACCAGGATTGTTTAGTCTGAAGAAGAGGAGATTGAGGAGAGATCTTATTGGTCTCTACAACTACCTGAAAGGAGGTTATGGTGATGTGAGTGTTGTTCTCTTTTCCCAGGTAACTAGTGATAGGACAAGAGGAAATGAGCTTGAGCTGCACCAGGGGAGGTTTAGATTGCATATCGGGAAGAATTTATTTACTGAAAGGGTGACGAAGCATTGGAATGGGCTGCCCAGGGAGGGGGTGGAGTCACCATCCCTGGAGATGTTAAAAAAACATATAGACGTGGCACTTCAGGACATGGTTCAGTGGTCATGGTAGTGTTGGGTTGATGGTTTGACTTGGTGATGTTAGAGGTCTTTTCCAACAGTAATGATTCTATGATTCTATATCGAGGCTGTGCTTTGGAGGGGAAGCCTGTGAATTATACATTGCATTAACAGGCACACATTAGGTAGGCATGACTGTGAACTATTACTCATATAGTCTCATGATTATAATGCAATTTTCTCCTTGTTATGTGTTGCAAGCTAAGTGGTCAGCCAGGTGTCTGGGAATGGTTGCTCCTCCTCTGTGTGCCAGGGAGCTTAAGCAGCAAAAGCTTGTCTTCAAGGCAAAACAGCATTATCTTGCACCGCAATGACAAAAGTGAGCTGGAATGAAATTTATGTTTGAAACTTCTTTTGTGTATTACTTTAATTGATGCAGTCTTGAAAAGGAAAGTAGAAATCTTATTCAAAGTGCTTTTATAACAAGTTTACTTGCTACATGGTCTGATCCTTAAACAGTGAGTAGTAAAACACAAGGTACCCCTCATACCAAACAGTATTAGTATACTTTAAAGAGAGATCTACCTTCAAAAACTGTAGCAACTCTGACAGACAACTGTGGCTTTTTTTGACACTGAGACCTCTGGAAAAAATGTGAGATAGCAGTATGAAACACTACAAAAGAAGGCTAGGAGTGGAATCATTTTACTGTAAAAGAAGATGTTTCCAAGTGCCAGTCATGCTCAAAAAGGAACATTTTAATGGAACACCTGACTTGTTACAATCAGCTGTCAAGATCGATACTTCCTATTTCTAAGTGACCAGCTGTCCCTACAGAGCACACAGTAACCCATTTTTTAAAAACAAACTCAGTTTTTTTACTGCCAATAATGATGGAAGACATTCTAAAGCTTTACAGTTCTGTTAAAATTAGCCAGTATTTTAAAGCACAGATTCCAGAACTGTGGTTTGCAGACCACTGGTGCCCAATAGCCAGTCATACTGATCATTGAATTGTATGCATAAGTCAAATTTTGGTGCTAAGAGTGCTGGTTTTCCATGAGAAACTTGGGATATTGATGGCAGTCACTTGTTTTGAACAACACTAGAAAGCTTTAGTCACCCAGTTACTGGATAACCAGGAACCAAACATGCATTAAGGCCACCCGAACTATTTTCCTGAGCATTTAGTTGTAGCCTGAAAATGATAATTTCCTCGCAACAGTCATTACCACATGGAAAAGGTGCTACAATTAACATCACACAGACGCCTAGCAAATATCCCACTGAACACAAGAAAATTGTGTTTTACTCACTCTGCTCCATTGAAAATGTACATTGCAAAATCAGGGGCTCAGAAGTTAGGAAATATTACAACTGAGCTACTTTTTGTGCACAGTTGAATGATTCAAAGTATTCTTACCTCTGTTCCAGGAAGCAATTTCTTTCCAGATCTTGGTGACCCATGGAATTAACAGGTCTCAAATTCCTTTAAGAGCCTGTTACTGTCCAGTGAGGGACATTTCAGGCAACCCCAAAAGTCTCTCATTTGTCTCCTCCTTTCTCATTGTCTCCTCATTTCTCATTTTCAATGTTTCCTCATTGTGGGTTTCTTCTGAAGTATAATTATGAAGAGACAAGAGAGCAGATGCAGATCTGAAACTGGTATTCTTCAAGAATTTGTAGGTTTTCTGGAACAGCACTAACCTTTTTTGCAGTGTATCTGGCAATGATCAAGTATGAACCCTTGAGTTTTATCTTCAGTCAGTGTTATGAAAAAAAGACACAGAAAAGCTGCTCTGGAAAAAGAAGTCAGTTTTTCTTTCTCCCTTAAGACAACATGTGCAGTCTGAATATCAAAGACAATGACCAAAGAAGAAACAAAAGGTTGCATAAACTCTGCTAATTAAGGATGTTCAGCAAGGTTTCATTTGGATGATTGGGTGATGTAATTTACGATCATTTCTATTTAATGGGAAGGGGGTACCATGGCAACAGAGAGTCTGCTCTTGTTATCCTTGGCTTCTGGAGTTGATGAGGTTACTTCAGCCAGCCAGGGCTGCCACAAGCCCCTGGAGCATGCCACTTTGTCCACAGCAATGTCACAATTTGCAGAAACCTTCTTTTGTGCCTTCTGCATTCATTCTGTTTGGTAAAGAACAATATTATTGGGGAGCTAGTGATAAATTATGCTCAACACAATACTGTTGAAAAAAAAGTAGCCTTCAAGTGTTTGTGAAGAGCTGTGTTTTGTTCTCTTCAGCCTGATGGGATTTAAAGTGGGTCCTCAAGCCTTTTAGAAAGGAAAAAATATATTTATAAAATTGTCTTCCGGTTAATCATTGCATGAAAAGTGTGTTAAGAGAAGGCTCCATAACAAGCATTTTCTTGGTGCATCACACTCAGTTGAAGTTATCACATGGTCCTACCAAGCCTTTCTACATTTCTCAACCCATTAAAAATTCCAGAGTTGATTTATTTCAGCCCTTTCTCCAAAACCCTTCAGCTGTGTTAGCACATTGTTCTCTGTACCAACCATATCTGGCCTTCACTTTGTTGCTGTAGTAGGCCAATCTTGGCTCCATAAATTCTCTTCTTCACAAGTTTGGCCATATCTTTGTCTCAAATGCTCTTCTGGAGTTTACAGGATCCTTCTTTTTTCATAGATCATAAAGGTAGAAGGGACTGTTGTGATCAGCTGTTTTGCTTTCTCAGATAAAACACTCGACATAATTTCTTTGAAAAAGACTACATTTGAATGGATCTGCCCCAAGACTTTTTCCTAGCTCTCAGTAGGCTTCCTGTTCAGAAATGCCAGGCAAATATTTTGATATAATACTTTACTCTCTTTCTGACTCCTGTCTGTTGGCACTATTTCTGATAGAACTTCAGTAGTAAAGATCTGCATAGCAAATTGTTAGGTTTATCAAAGGTGGCAGGGTGCCAGGCCTGTTGAGTACTCTGAAGGTCATCACCTGTAAGCAATTGCAGAGTACAGCATCTCTCTGCTGCTCTCTTAAAAAACTCTGTTCCTGGAACAAAGACTGAAAGGCACAAACGCGCCTGATTTACATCTGCTTCCTTAATTTTGTGTCTAGATGGAATATGTAAACCAGTGGTAGTATATTAATTAGTGATGCAGAATGTAAGTTTCTTCAGAATTTAAACTAAACCAAAACTTCACTAAGTTGTACAAATTGTAATTTTTTAGAAAATGCCTTATAAACTTTTTTCACTTGGTTATCTCATCAAAAATATTTAATTCTACATCTAGTAATAGTCATGAAGTCTTCATTTAAAATGTGTATTCATTGACTGAAATATAAATAAAAGCAAAATATGCTTTTATTTCTAATTTTATTATCCTGTTACAAGGAGGCCATATGAAAAGCACATGATTTTCTGGTGATTGAGTACACTGTGTTTCCAGTCTTGTATTTCATGGGGAAAGATCTGCTGTTTCCATAGGGAAAAAAATAGCTGGCAAAAGAACATGTTCTTGAATAGAATTATTCCACTATCAAACTAATGTGAGTTTCCAACTGTTTTGTGTGTGTGCGTGTGGAATATAGCCCTGCTATAGCAGCTTTTTTATTGCAAGGCTTTTAAAATATGACTCACGTGTTTTTTGTCAGTGGAAACATTTGTAAAAGATGTTAGAGTATTTTTTATTTCCAAGATGTCTCTTAAACCTGATTTCAAATGTTTACATACAGATCATATTCAATAATCTTTTGATTCAAAGCCTCTGAAAGTAAGTTGGTGTGGATAAAAATCACTTCATCATATGTTTTGTTCAACTTTTCATATGACATCTGTTAGAGAATAGAGTCCATTTTTAAGAATAATGTGTTACTGTAGAAATGGAATTGTAAACACTTTTTTTTGGTTTAAATATCTGACATCAGAAAAGCCTGTAAATAAACACTTCAACTAAAGGTAAACATTTTAAGTTAAATATGTAACTAAAAACCTTTATGCCCCAGAGTCTAAATTAATAATAAAAATTATCAGTACCACTGTGAATTCAAGGACCAATAACTAAGTTCAATAAAGTCTTTGTAGAAAGAGTAACAAAAACAGATGATAATATTAAGAAAGTTGTTAAGGTATACATAAAGTCATTATGCATGCTGAAATGACACTTTTCTTTAATTAAGAAACATGGCAGTAACATTCAAATACTCAAAATCAAAACCTAAACCTCTATTAACTCTTGAACTTACAGAACAATGTAAAATTTTCTGATCTTTTATAAGTGGGCTACAGCTGGTCTTCATGGTGAATACTGACTGAGTAAAAAGAAATCAGAAGGGAAAGGAAAGGTACAGAGAGAAAAACATACCTTTCATACTTCATGGTTGTAATCAGATTTTTCTATTTAGACCATAAAACGTTGAGATGTGACTCCCAGCTTTTTGCTTTTTGAAACTACTGTGTTCTTGGTTATGGAATGAAGAAAGGATAGTTCATTACTGTTTGCTTAATTGGAATCTTTTCCTTACTCCTCTGGTTTGGTAAAATAGTGTTTTATCTCCAACAAAGTATTCAGTTAAAGAAACAAAAGAAAAATTCTGTTGAAATTATGATTTGGCAGTGTGCTTCTGTCTCCCTGATTCATCAGTATTTTCCTGATGTTTAGAACCACAAAGATATATTTCACTTCTGGTAATATTACTCTTTCTCATGAAAAAGAACCTGAGGCATTTGGCGCGACATCTCCAAAAGTAAATAAATAGCAAGGCTTTTTCTTTTACCAGACATAGCTCTTTTCCTGGTTTCCTGCTTTTCAAAAAAAAAAAAAAAAAAAAAGCAAAAAAACAATTAAACACCAAAGCCCAACCCTGGCACTTAGTGATTTGGTCTGTGTCATTTGAGAACTTCATATGAGGCACTAAGGTAAAGGTGAATCTTGTGGTGAGGTTAGACTATGATTAAAACAATCTTCATCACTCTTTGGCAAAATCTATGTGTGATTTTAAGATGTCTCTTAAATAAAAGAAGAAATCAAAAGTTTTTAGTAAAAATTTCTGCTTAACTACTTTTTGCTATTGGAAATATTTTTAAATAAAAATATTTTAAATTAAGTTCTCTGACCATTTTTTCTTTCTTAAATGCTTGCAGGAAATGAGTTTAATCTTTTTTTTCACTTCCTTTTTAATCTTCCCCCATGCTAATTTTTTTCTTGTCTAAAATTGTATTTTTACAAATTGGTTGCAATTAATTACCATGAAAAGGTACTTCTTTCATGGACACTATGAGCTTAACTTTCTAACTTTCTCTTCATCATTGTGCTGTATTTCAGGTTACTTTATAAAGAACAGTTAAAAAGTAAACCCATTTGATGCTAAATAGTTTCATTTGTCAAGAGTCCTATATATTTTAAGAAATATAATAAGTAATGGTTGAACAAATCACAATAAAACAAATTAAAATAATGAGAAAGAGTAATGCTTTTCTGAAGATAAAATTAAATTATTTAAAATGAAATATATGTTTTAAACTTTAACTAAAAATTGTAATTTTATTTCTAACAAAAAGTAGAAACTTTTTTCTTGGTATGGTAATGGCCTATACTAATCAGCACCTGAAAGAAGAACAAACAGTGTTGATCCCAGGAAAATTGCTGAAGATTTCATCAGAGGCCACTGAAGCCTTTTCTTCTGTGCAACTCTGGAAAATGAAAGCCTTCCTCTGCTCACCGTAATTTCAAGTTTTTCAAGGTTTCTGTTTTGAATTCTTTGACGATGCACTCCATTGCTGTGGTCATGCAGCTTTTAATTGTGGATAATTTCTCGATAACTACCCAAAAGCTTTTCCTTGGCCTAGCTCTTCTAATCAGAAGAGAAGTTTGAGGCATCAAAGCTCTTACTCTTCAAGCAACCACAAAGAATGTCAGTGACTTGGTAAGTTTTCAGTATTCACAGGAGAAAGAAGGAAAAAGGCAAATGATAACAAAATTCTGAGTTGTATTTATTATCTTGCAGTACAAAGAAGTTTTCCACCAGAGGATCACTGTACTGATTAAACTGAAGACATGCCTGCCTCTCAGAAGCCGAGTGCAACTTGATTCAACTGCTTTTTGCAAGCAGATGTGACCTTGGTATTTTACAACAACTGGAAAAGAGTCAAAATGAATGCACAATTCCAGTTACTCAAAATGAGAAAAAAAGAACTCATGGATCTGAAGTCTGTGAGGCTTATTTTCGCAATGGTTTCTTGTAAACAGTATCCAATTATGGTTGATGAAACAGCAAACTTCCCCAACTGACTTTATTCAAGCATACATGGATAATAACAAAAAGTTCATATAGAGTCCACAAGATTACTCAATGTGGAGAAGTGGTTGTAATGGTAAAGTTACTGTACTTTACTCAGTCCTGAGGCTCAAAAACTGTCATGGAATCTTCTGCAAGAATTTCAATGCTATGGAAAGCTTAGTACCATATGTACCAGGGGAGTGGACAAGGGCTTCTTTTTGCTCATTACAATGTCCATGCTTGGAATTTGGCACATCTTCAGACTGCAAAAATGCTACTATTGTACGTGATTATCTCTGTAGTTATTTAGCAAACTATCAAATTTAATTTAAATAACACAAATGTTGTTTTTTTCAGGCCAAATAAAGAAAAGTCAGGATGACATAATAAGGAATTCGACCAAAAGGATAGCATACATCTGGAGAAGCATAGGTTTTAATTTCTGAACTGACTAGAACATGTTGCAATAGAACAACTGAGGTACATGCAAGGAAAGAATTTAAAATGATTGTTTGAACTGATTGCAAAGTATTGTGAGTTTTAAAAATCACCCTCTTTCATACTAGTTATATGGGAAAATTCTAAAGAGAGTAGACTTTCTTCCTGAAGCAAGTTGCAGAAAAAAAAACAAAAAAAAAAAGGCAAACCTTATTTCTATCCACTCCCATTTTTGAAATCTAGCAATAAGATATCAAGCAAAGATTAACACCTTGTAATTCAAATGGCAGAATGGGGTTGCAGTAAGAGGTTTTTCATGATGCAGTTTTGGATTATGTATGCAAGGAGAAGCACTCACCTGATGTGTTATGCTAGAAGAGCTCTAGCTACAAAATACTTGGCAGAGAAGCAAAGATAAAAATCTGTGAAGGGTGCAATTTCTGAACTGCCACAGACATTTTGGTAGGAATGATTTGCCAAGGGTTATAGTCTAGGACAAATCCACCAGAAAGATATGAAGTTAGAAATTCTTGGAGGTGCCTGAGATTCCAAAGAAAAGGAAAGTTCCAAAGAATGTGTGGCTGACAAATAAAAGTAGACAATCAAATTCATCAAAGTATTTTATGACTTTTTCATTGGCTCATAAATACTTTTCCCAATGTGCAGCACTCAAACTTTGAACAGAGTAGACACCAATTACATAACATCTGGAAATTCATAATGGTGTCAACCTTAATGACATGCATGGAGACATACTTTCAATGAATGGTTGTAACTGCAGCTGTAACTGACTGATTCTCCAATTTTATTAGTATGCTTTCTTTCAAGATTTGTCTGCTTGTTTGATTCAATGGTCTTACATTTTTTTTCCAACTTAAACAATTCTATGATTCTATGCTTCAATGCATGAGGGAGATTCTGCATGATGGAAAGGGGGATGTAAGGTTGACATCTGAGCCAAAGAGGCTGGCATGGAAGTAGCACTGCTTTAACCAGAGAAACAAATCCTGGAAGAAGTCCTTCTACATGGGACAATTAATAGCTACCACCTCACCATCTTTACCATTCATCCAACACCCTCACCTACTCTGTAAATGAATGCTCCAGGTGTAACTGGTCAGTAAATAAACAGCAGTGAAGGAACCAAAGTGAAAGAACCTCAGGGTCATTGCGTGAGATGTGGCCTAAGCTACAAAGGAGTAGACGATGCAGCCACATGTCGGGGCCTTCCTCTCAGTGTGTGAGACCTGGCAAGTCATATCTGTTGTGGGACAGGGTCAGCTCACAACAGGGTTGTTAAAGGCAGAGCAGAAATATGTGTATTTTTTCAACTGTCTGTTTTCAAAAGCAGTGAAGGTAGTAACGATGGGCCTGGCGGCACTGATAATGAATGCTCTTCATGGGCGTATAAAAACTCCCTGTGTTGTAATGAGCTGTGGCTTTGATCCACAATTTAATGATCATGACTGAACTTGTATACGATTTTACATGTTTATGAGGGGAAAAATAGGATGACTTACAGCTCGCAGATGTTACTGAAGAATTCATTTCAAGACACTGGTTGGGAACATAATTTTCTGGACTTTTTTTCAAATTTGTAAGTTGCTCTTTTCCTTACATTTAAAAGAGTAAAGATTTAACTAATAATATTGTCTCATTACTAAATTTTTCAGCTACTAATAAAGACAAGTCCCTGTTTCAATAAAGTATTTCTTTATGTAGAAATGAAGTCCAAAATGCCAATAAACAAAACCAGTGAAAAGAGTAGCTAATAATATGGAAGCGAAAATATAGTTTTTTATGTGGGCAAGCATTTAAGAGCATTTCTTATGTGTTTTTGCATTTGCATTACTGTAGACTAGAAGTTTTACTGAAGCATTCCAGCATCACTGTCCTATCTATGAATGTTTTTGAACTTGGTCTTCAGCAAGAAATGCATGCAAAGGGAATCATCAGGAATCCTCTGTGATCCAAACTGTTATTCTAAACCATCTTACTTTACAGGCGGATTAACTTTTTGGTGTACGTTTTCTGAAATGCACCTAGGTTTTTGTTTGTTTGTTTGGTTAGTTGGTTGTTTTTTTTTTTTTTTCACATTTTTAGGATGGCTTTACAGTCCTTTTTATTTGCAGTTCCTACCTGAACTTCCACCCACAGTGCTTGTCTAAACTCAAAGTTGTCTGAAGTCAGCCAAGTTGTAGCTCTTAACATCACAGAGAGCTTTGGTGCAGAAATGCCATTTCATCACCCCTGAATAATCACAGCTTCCTCACTGCATTTGTTTTAAAAGCCAAAGAGAATTGTGTACAACACTGGAAGGTGCAAGGTTAAGGGCTGGTTATATTATTTTGCTGGAAGAAAATATTTCCTGAAACCACTCACATTATTAAAAGAAGTTTAAAGCAGTTCATAATTTGATCTTATCTTGCTCCTGTAGGTGTCAACAAAGATGAATTACTGAATTCAAAATGAAGATAACAGGAACTAACCCTGCAAGATTTCTGAGTGAGCACTCCCTTGAGCCAGTCAGCACTGAAAATATTCAGTGCATTGCAGGAACCTGCCTTCTAGAACAGGTCCCATAAAGGTCTCGAAACCAAATATGCTATTTCCACAGCTTTCAGTTAACAGGGACCTGGTGTGCTGAAGCAACGTTCCATGTTTAACAGCTTTAGTGATAAATGTAAGAATCAGCTCCTCAGAAGATGTAAAGTGGAATTACTCCTTTTACTTCAGAGTTATTCTGGTTAATAGGAGCTGAAGAAGATCAGGCGTTATTTCCTTTTTGTAACTGCATTCTCATTATACGCTGTACTTAAATCATACTATTTATTACACCTTCCAGGTTTTCTCTAAGCTGGCAAATAATTTTTAGCTAGAACCTTTGAAAGTCTTAAAAAAAGAAAACTTAAGACAAAGAGAAACATGATAGTAACAGAAGATAGGGTCAGAATATTGTCTTCTTGCGTTACTATTATTCCCATATTAGCAACCTCAATGCAAAAAATGTCAGTACCTGCAGGGAGTGCTCAGCTGCTGCTGCTGCCTCATATGCTGCAGGGAACAGGCAAGGGTGCTGGCAGCGGGTGGAGGGCTGCTGTACAAGCACACACTGCTCTGATAGTGAGGACATTAATTACAGTAATTATGGTAATCAGAGGCAATGGGCAGCACTACTGAATAAGAGGATATTTTTTAAATACCGTTGTCCTAGAGGTGATGGCAGCTATTCCTAGAACTGGCTAGGACTGGGAGTGGCTTTTTGGCTGAAATGCTCTTCAGTTCCATCCCTATTGCTTCTAACGCAGCCAGAGATGGTCTTCCCTTTCTACAGGCAATGTTAAAGACTGTCTAGGAAGGTCTCGGGGCCATATGTATGCTTCAGATTAGCCATGTGAAGTCACTTGGCAATTAAAGACAGGTTCTGTTTTTCCTTTGCAAGGACTATAATGCCATGACCTTTCTGAAAGGAGCAGGGTCCATTTGCATTAGGAGGAAGTGTGATGTGCTCATAGTGCACCAGAATTTTCTTTTTATAGGAAGAAGACTTCAGTTCAAGAAATAGTGTTATGAAGATTGCGTGGGTGGTTGTATAATTTTTTTTGAAAATTACTTTTCAGTTATTAAAAGGTGAAATGGAATTATCAGAATGGTGACAGTGTCTGGTTAGTATCAGTTGCCTGTGGAGCTGAGAGAGCTTCAATTTCAGCTTAGGAAAAAATATATACATATCCAATATAAGTATGATAATACTGTTTCTGAAGAGCAAAACACCAAAACACACAGTTAAACATGAATCTGAATTATATAAACAACAACAGAGTTAACTGACATTTTGCTGACTCAGAAACCTAATTGAACACAAGTGATTACACAACTGAATGGTTTCTTTATCAGTGGTGTGGATTTTTTTTTTTCCTTTGCATTGTTATAAGAATTTTCCCATGTTTGATGTTCCTGTTGGTGAGAAATAGTGTCTTTTTCCAGGTAAGGTATACACAGAAAGTGAGAGCTCAGATCCACAGTTCTATATCTCAAATCTGTGACAAAAGCGTAGTAGAACTTAACTGATTAGAGTTGCTAAAAAAATAAATATGATCAAATTATCTAAAGAAAATAGATGAAAAATGCAACCAAAATCTGTACAGTTTTAATCTACAAAAATGATGTGTAAGTAACGGAAGAAAAAAAAAAAACAAAACATTAATCTGGATGTGTTATACAATTCTATGATAGTTTTGCAGAAAAATTGTTCTTCACGCTACAGACATTATCCAAACCCTGACTCATATTTCTGGTTGTATACAACATTTGAAAGGAAATCTTTACACTTCTTTATCTGATATACCGCACAGAAAATATGACTAATGAATGTCTCAGGTATTATCAGTCAAAAATGGAGCAGATCTAGATTATTGCTTCAGTTATTGCAGAAATATGCAGTCATCTGGCTTATTGTAATATAGCACATTTCAAGAAAACGTCAGTGAGCAATAACACGTGGTGATGAAGGATGCCAGCTGATTGCGAGAAGGGACTAGAAGGTAGACCTTGGCTCCATTTGCAGCTTGGCTGCTAGTGCCATTTAGCTGCTTTTTAGACCACTGTTCAGCAAATCAGTTACATTTGAGTTTATCATTAAACACAGGCTAAAGCATTATTAAACTTAAATACAGGATGTGTTTTCTATTAAGCTGAGGAAATGCCTCAACTGGAGGAAAAACCCCAAATCAACTGTCAATTTCCAATGAAGAAAATACTGAATTTGTGGCCTTAGGTCTCAGAGCTTATTAGCTCCTATATTAGCAGAAATGCAATCAATATTAGAGGGGTTAATAGTTGGTTTATAGGTAAAAAGTTGTAGTTGATAGACATTTATCAAATTATTTAGGTTGGTAAGAAGTTATAACACAAGAATTATAATGTGTTTGAGCCTTTCCAAAATTACATTTTTATAAACCTGAAGTAAAAGGAAGAAGCCACAGTTAGTAAATACTTACTTTCAGCTTTAAATGTTATAAAAATATGAAACATCTATTATTTATGCCAGTGTTCAACCCTTGTTTAACACAGAGAGAATCAATTTTAAGTCTGTAGTGGTGCTAGAATACATTTTTGAGGTTTTACTTTGGTAGCTCAAGTCTGATTTTCAGAAGCAACTGCTTTCCCTGTAGGCACCTAAACAAAGAAGGCTTGACTTTCAAGAGCATCTGGTATCTCCTGACTCCCAGTGAGGCACCTGTTGCCAGATTTTCAAGTTTTCATCATACTCATTGCTAACAAACTGGTCCATGCTGACAACCTATATGGTCAAAGCTAGCCACCTACTACTTAATTCAGCAGAGCTCCTTGAGACCTACAATGAAAACAGATTCTGATTCTTTTTGTCTGCATTTTATAAATGCACAAAAGTATCTTCTTTTTCTCTTATATGGATATTGCCTAATTAAAAGAAAAATAAAAATGTACTCCTGTGAGCAAGAGGAGCTTCTGAAGCTAGATTTCCCATGAATTTGTGTTTTGAACTGGATTTCTAATTCAGACAAGGAAACCTTCTCTGGATTTTGTGCCTTGACAGCAGTCCCTCTTTCATTTATCATTTTCTGTTATTCCCTGAGGTACAATGATATAGTAACCCTTCTACCACAGAGATCCTTAGCTTTCTCTTTTACTTGGATGAGCCTTTTCATGAAACTTACAGCATCCTATCAAATCTGAAATTTCTGTTCCTACATTAAGCTGAACTGGCTCATGGATTCACAAACCTTCTGTAAGGAGGCTCAGAGTCTTAGACAGCCACAGCATGACTGTATAGACCAGGCTAAAATCAATGACAACAAGAATCTTCTTGGCTTCATCTCTAGTTAAAGTAACTCAACCAGCTATCTTCTGTGCAAGTGTGCCTGAGTACAGTTTTCTAATCATTTCTAGAAACACTGTCTAAGAAAATCTTCTAAGATGGAATAGTATTTTTCTTGCTTTACTGCTCATTACCCTTTAAGACATAAACTTATTTGCTTTGTCTCTGTTCTTTTGTCTTGTTGCTTGTGCCTATAGATTTTTTTTTTTATTATCACATGGAACATTTTCCTAGGTGACATGCAGTGCAAGTGAAGTGATTCTTCTTAACAAATCCACAGGATTTAATAAGCAACTAGGACAAAAATAGGGTTTTCCTAACCTGAAAGGTGTGATTCTTTTGCCCAGCCTAATGCTACAGGAGTGAGTGCTATGTGTCCTTGTTGCCTACTGCTGCTTCTGCCTCACATCTGGAGGAATCACTGCAAGTGCTCCTTCAGGACAGGTCTCTGCAAAACACTGTTTGGGCCACAGAGGTCTTTGCCTATGTCTTATTGACCAAGGTGATAGGCTTGAATGCTTAAGCCAAATTTGTTTTCTTTCTTTGGAGGTCACCTGGTGCCTTTTCTCTGTGGGAATGAAATAAATGAACCTTCCCTGCAAAGCACAGCAGATTTGGCTGTGGGAGAGACGTTTGCTAGCAACTGAAAATGGTGTAAACAGAAAAAAAAAAATTGTTTGTTTAATGAACACACTTTGTGTAAAGTAATCTAGCAACTAACCAAGCTAAACAGCTTTAGTCACAGAGAGGAAACAAATGTTTTCGTGGTTCAAAAGACATTTTGTGAATCCTTCCCTAGGGCACAATTTCCAACCCACTTGCTGTTTCAAGAGAGAAAGAAATCTTTCTCTACCACTCTCAGAGCCCTTCCTCCAAGTCCCTTTTGGCAACCATATGTTCACTATTCAGGAAAGTTTCTGCCCTGATATTCTTCAGTCCAATTAGCCACTTAACTATTCATATTAATGTTTCAACTGAATGAACCTCTTTAAAGTTTTTTCTTTATTAGGAAATAAAAACCAACCTCTTTAATATCATAGAATCATAGAATCAT
>NW_008605684.1:0-306 GCF_000691845.1 Merops nubicus
TCCCCTCCTCGCCCAGGGCAGGGCTCACTGGTGCAGGCGCTGTCTGCGGGGTCCGTGTCTGCCCGGAAAAAGCCATTTCGACATGTGCAGACCGTTGCTGCTCCCGAGGCGGTCCGGCTGTTGGGAGGGCAGGGAGAGCAGGGACCTTCTCCCTGCTTAGATTTGAAGGTTCCTGGGCCACAGGCTGGAGGAAGAGAAAGCAGGCCAGAGTTATAAAGCGCACCCAGAAATCGCCTGCTATTCCCAGGGGAGAGGCTGGGCAGACTCTTCCCTGCTCCCTGCCCAATCTCTGATCAGTGGCTTTTT
>NW_008605684.1:337-2884 GCF_000691845.1 Merops nubicus
TGGACCACAGGCTGCCTACAAGCCTTCCCACTGCTGTCAGCTGTGCCCAGAGACGTGGTGCCCATGGCCAAGCATGCGGAACAAGAGCAGGCTGCTGGCACAGGGCAGGGTCCCCCACCAGTGCAGGCACAGCTCTGCCCAGGAGATGCTCCGCTCCAGCAGCAGACCCAGGGCAGCTGGAGATATCAGAGGCGGGTAACCAACCACATTATGGGGGTCACAGTAGGTCCAGACAGGAAAGCACATCCTCAGTTTTGTTTCTTCAGTGCAATTCCCAAGTGCTTTGACACGCTCAGCCTTGCCCAGCTGGTTTCCAGGCCTAGCACGCTCCATAGGATCAGTGATCCATTCTCCATGGAAATAAGGCTGGGAAGGAATGGACCCTTCAGCCCTGCCTGCAGCATCCCCTGTGAGAGGCCTCTGTGCCCAAAATGCAGCCACTCAGCCCCAAACCTTCTGCCTTGGACTCTTCAGTCACTTCTCAGTCCCGGGGAGAAGACAACTCCCAAGTGGAGCACCGAGCAAGATTAAAACATTCCTGCAGGTCCTTGACTAAAGGGCTGTTTTGGCATCACTGCCACCTCCTGCTCTTGCTTATGATCAGGGTCCTTCAAGGAGCCACAAGTCCTGGGATCCAGCCTGGCTGGCATCGCAGGGTGTTTAGTTGTGGTGAGGGGCAGTGAAATGATTAACAGCCCTTGAGCCGAGGGGCAGAGCACCTTGGGAACCTGAGCTGCACGTTGAAACAGCCCAATCCATTGCAGTGCTGGCCCAAGGAAGTGGCCCCCATGCTCTGTGTCTGTAGCTGGCCAAAGTGGTGAGAGACCCACCGGTGCCGGCTCTGCTTTGGCATCACCCTGTCTGCCGCAGCTGGGGCAGCATCAGCACCCGTGGCCCCGGATGAGGAAGCATTCTCCCCGTTCTGCTGGGGTTAGGGCAGCTCCCACACCCCTCCCAGCAGCCCTGTCCCCCCTCCCACGCCTGTCGCACGTCACCCTGTAAACAGGAGGAGTTTCCTCAGTGCTTCACCGGGCTGCAGCAAGCGGAAGTTTCCTGCTATGAGGCACCTCCCAACACCCTCTCTGGAAGTTTTCCAGCTGGTCACAGCCCCACATGTGGGGTGTGGAGAGCTGCTGAGTCACATGCTGCCAGGCCGGCCCCATGGAGACCCACACACAGCTCTGGGGTGCTGTCCTGGACCCCCTGCTTTGCCTGGCCACCGAGATGCAGTAGCCCCAGGGGAAAAGCCCCACTCCATCGTGGTGCTGCTGGGTGGGGGGACGCACAAGCAGCCCCATCGCGGAGGTAGTGCCCCCACTGCCAAGGAAGGGACCTCACTCTCCAGTCGTCCTGCCTGGATAGGCGGCAGGAGCCGCTTCCCACTCTCAGGGCGCGAGCCTTCCGGCAAGGAGACTCTTCTTTGGTCAAAACAGGATTGACCACATGGCTTGACTCAAAAAACATGGCTTGACTCGCTCCAGCTCCTTGACCTGAGTTCACCCAGCCTCTTGGGCCTTCCCTTTGGAAATGAAAGCTCAGTCCATTCCGGTTGCGCAGGCTGGAGGGCAAAGGAGCGCACAGAGCTAAAACCGTGCGGGGGGGGGGGTCCGGGGCCCCCATCCCTCCAGTCCGGGCCCACCCTTGCCACCACAAAATGCAAAGACATGGACAGCAGCTGCCCAGAGGTAGTGGAGCAGCCTCGGCACAGGCAGACCCACCTCAGCCAGAGTCCCGGGCGGTTTGAACTGGGTGGATGCAGATTCACACATAAGGAACCAGATTGCTGAGGAATGAGAGATGACTGAAACCTCTTGGACAGGAACGCTCTGGGCTCAGAAAGCTGCCAAACATGCTTTGGTTATGGACAGGAGCCCAGAACCATCAGGGACAAAACCCCCTGAAATAACAGGCTTGCTGGGGGGAGCGTGAAGCTGGAGCAACCAGAGCTTTGAGGAGCCGACAGCCCAAGCAGAGACTGGCAGGCGGGGAAAGTGCTCGGCAAAGGCTGCAGGAAGGATGATGGTGCTCGGCCTGCTGGTGCTCAGTGTGCAGGAGGTGCCTGGTGGTGACAGGCATGGAAGGGACAGAGACCTCCTGTGCTCCCAGGCACGGGAGGAAGGGACAGGCAGAGCCATCCTGTCCTGGGGCAGCTGCTCACATCCCGCAGGAGCGCCTGGCTCCCCTCAAGCCATGGCCCAGCCCTGTTAAGCAGGGGAAGAACAGAAGAGGAACCGAGGCCCAGATGCACACCAGAGTTTAAGTTTCTGGCTCCGCTTAATAAATCAGGGCATAAAGACCTCAGTGGCAGTGTGACAGCTCTCAGCCGCCACATTTGAAGGCTGTAACCAAGCTGAAAGCTGATCCCAGGTCCCCGGTGGATAAGCCGCTGTGTCATCTCTTCTCTGCAAGAAACTGCCTGTACAACAACCACTATCTTGGCCGGCAAGCTGGGGAATGCGCTCGGGAGCTCCGGTGCGGGAATGTGGCTCCAGGCAGCCAGAGCAGGGGAGCCGGGCTCCTCTCTCCCCACTGAGAGGTTTGCATAAG
>NW_008605684.1:2942-4212 GCF_000691845.1 Merops nubicus
TGAACCTCTGCACACAGATCACATCTCCTGGTACCGGGCTGTGGCCACCTCCGGGGAGAACATGACAGTCACTGACAGCCACAGGATAACAGGTCAGGGAACCGAAGTGGAGCTCCTCGGACTGGAGCGGAGCCTCTGGTTTGATGGGAAGGGGATGCAGCCTGCCCTGACAGCAGGGATCTGCTGCGGAGGGGATCCGTGGGGGATCTGCACACAGATCACATCTCCTGGTACCGGGCTGTGGCCACCTCCGGGGAGAACATGACAGTCACTGACAGCCACAGGATAACAGGTCAGGGAACCGAAGTGGAGCTCCTCGGACTGGAGCGGAGCCTCTGGTTTGATGGGAAGGGGATGCAGCCTGCCCTGACAGCAGGGATCTGCTGCGGAGGGGATCCGTGGGGGACAGTACCGCAGCCCTGGGGCTGCTGCAAAACTGCCCCTGCACCCTCTGTGGGGCATCGCACACCTGGCATGGCACAGCACAGCACCCACGGCCGGCCACCTGGATGCTTCTGGCAGCCCCTCCCCTCCAGGTCGCCCAGCTCCAGGGCCTGATCCTGCCTTACAGAGCTGCAGCACAGGGCTGGGGGAAGCGGAGGGCACCCTTCCCAAATACAATCCCCACCCTGGTGAATAAAGTCCAAGGGAGGGAGCTGAAAAAAACACCGAAATAAAACCTCTGGCAGGAACAGAGAGCAGTGACTCATCCCACAGGCAGCCTCCATTACTGCATGGGATGCGGGCAAGCAGCAACGAACCCCACGTGCTTCCCCAAAACTTTGGGGTCCCCCCCCTTGGAAAAGGGAAGGAGAGAGGGATAGCCCACGGCGCATGGGGAAACACCAGCCCTAAAATACCCTGTTTCAGGTCCCAACTGCTTTCCCACCCACATGACGCTATTCCAGCCCAGGCAGCATCCTTCCAGCTATTTCTCTCCTCATAGGACTGAAGCAGAACACCTCGCTTGAGCCTAGATAAATTAAACCAATCGCATCCCTTTGTCCAGCCACCCTGTAATTTCTTTAAAGGCAGCAATCGAGTTTGCCTGGGACGATCTGTGCTTTACGAACCTGCACGGCTTGCTCCCTTCCCACTTTCGCAAGCGGCTGCAGATGGATTAGAGCTGTGGAAGCAACAGCCTGGCTATAGCTGAGGCGGTAACTCTCTTTTTAAGTGTCTCTTAAAAGGCACTTCACTTTTTTTTTTTTTTTTTTTTTTTTTTTTTTAAAAATATACCCATTTGGGGGGGAATGTTTCACTACACCAA
>NW_008605684.1:4229-11169 GCF_000691845.1 Merops nubicus
GAGAAGTGAAAGAGCCCTCGAGGGTTTGAACAGCGGCATCCAAAGAATAGGTGGGAAACCCATTTTTGTTTTAAAAAGGAAAAATAAAAGTTTTCCAAAAAGCAAAGCTGCCTCTGGAGCCACAGCGGGTCACAGGCAGGACGGCAGGGGCAGATTTCCTCGACTGTGTTACAAGTAACCCATTGTGGAGCTGCCTGGCTGTAAACCGGCAGCTCTCCCCTGCCCGCGCTGCCTTTGATCTGGGAGCCCGGGCAATTAATCGCAGGCAGTTTCACTTCCTGGGTTTCATGCAGCAAGCCCGTGTTGCAACGCAAAGCTGCAAACAGTTGGCAAGTGCAATGCTTGCTTGGCACTTTGGCTTTTTTTTTTTTTTTAATTTAATTCAGGGTAATGTTTCCATTAGTCACTGATTGCAAAGGAAATTTATTTTCACAAAAATTCAGCTATTGGCCCCAGCCTAACCTGCTATCAACTACTGACTTTGACCAAACATACAATGCCTGGTGCCCTCAGAAACGGAACATTGAAAAGGCTGAGAAATGGGTCTGAGGAGGGTGCGGCGGCACGCTGCATGCTCTCCCCAGGTGCTTTTATGGTTTGGGAACCATTGACTGCACCACGGAGACCTCAGTCCCCTTCCCAAGCAGAGTATAGGCTCTGGGGGCACCATGGCCCCTCTCTAGGACCCCTTCATGGGCATCAAGGAGAGAGCACTTTGCTAGCCCTGGCACAGAAGCCAGCCAGACCCCAAACCTTTCTGTCTTTGGGTGAAACCAGCAACATGAGGGGTGAAAATCCTGGTGAACCCGGCACGGGCAGCATGTGCCCAGGAGCATTTTCAGAGACTTGAGCTGCTCTGCGCCAGAAGCCCCACACTGCTCAAAGGAAACTCCCACCCGTGCAACATGGGGAGAACCTTGACACCCAGTCCCCTGAATGGTTCGGGTGCTTGCCAACCAAAAGGAGAAGGGCCAGAGCAGAAGATTTGAATACCGGGGGTGCAGGGCTTGGGGTGCGAAGGCAGTGCACCCCTGCCTGCAGAGGCATGTGGGAGCCTTCGTCCTTCTCCTGGTCCAGCAGCTCCTCTTCATCCTGCAAGAGCTGCCTCTGCAGCTCTGCGTGGCAGGGAGCGTGTGGGAAGCGGCACAACCCCCAGAAGGGCCGTGTGCTAATTAAATAAAGATAATGAGGCTGAGAACGAGATGCCAAATCAATGCTGTGGCAACTCAGGACTAGAGCGCCAGATACCAGCCTGGCGTATCGCATTACAAAGCATGCCAAAGAAACTGCTTTCAGCCGGGCGGGATGAGCCCTCGGCTCCCGAGGGACCGGGATACAAGCTGCATTGTAACAGGGCTGAATGCGAGGTCTAATCCTGGCTCTGGATGGAGATAAAGAGGAGGAGGAGGAGGAGATCTTCAAAGACCACTGAAAGTCTGGGGAAAGGGGGAGATTTACAACAGGGCTTATCCCATCTAAGCACTAACTGGGTATTGTTATTTATTAAAATGCCATCTGGCACTCCGGAGTGCTCCTCAGCGGTGCCGTGAAACCTCAGCAGCTCCCCGGGGCGGCAGCTCTGAACCCCCAGCTCCGCGGGGCCGCATCCGCACCTCTCCCCTCGCCGCGGGTGCCGAGACGGGGTAAGGGAACCTCCGGCTGAGAGGAGAAAAGGGAGCTGCGGCTCCGGCTTCTCCCAGCCCTTCTTCAGCTGTTTCCACTTAAAACACACACGATCATATGGCGGAAAATCTGATCCTAGAAGCGCAGCGCAACTTTCCCAGAGAAACGTGAGGACGCCGCCGCTTCTGCCCGGTGAGAGGGCAGGCTGCCGGATGGAGACGTGCCCGCGGCTCCGTGCGGCTTCCCCACGTGCTGGGGAAGAAGCCGAGCCTTGGAGAGGGGGAAATTAAAGGCGCTGCGAGAGCCATCGTGTAGGACTCTGCTCGACTGGGGGGATGTGGAGAGGAGAACTCACCCTGGGCTACAGCGATGCCCTGAGGAGCCCTCAGTCCTGCCTCAGGGTGTTCCAGCTCCACACAGCCTAGATGCTGGCTGGAAACTGTGTCACCTTGTGCCCAGACCCCACTGGGAAAGAGCAAACATCCGACACGACCCAAGATCTCCCAGCCCAAGCAAGAAGGAAACCAGATCCCAGGAGCAGGGACCCTAGCACACACTTTTAAGCATGGCTTGTCACCCAGCGATGGATGCCTAGCACCAGCGTCTGTCTGCCCCAGGAGGAGCCAGATCGGCTGCTTGCAGGACTAATGCAGGAGGCCAGGGCCGCAGCCAACCTGCCCCCAAAGTCAGGGCTGTGCTGGCACCGATAGTGCCAGAGGCTCTGGTCCCTTGGCAGAGCCACAGCCCCACAGCAGCTGAGCTCTCCCTGACCAGCCACAGCAGCACGGCCAACAGCTACCCTGTTCCCACAGCCAGCGGAGCGGCCGGCCTGGCCCGAGCCACACGTCACGGGCCATCCCAAATCACATCGCCCCTGCCAAAAGCCAAGGGCTGGCGCCAAGCATCCCGTCATCGGCGAGCACGAGGCATCCAGTGCTGGGGGCCCAGCCGCTGGCCTGCTGGCCTGCTCCCCACAGAGTCTCCGGCCAAGGGCAGCACCAACCCCTCTGCCCTAAAGCCCAGCCACCATCGGGCAGCGGCCCGCATGCTGGAGACGGCTCCCGAGGACAATATCACCCCAAAGGAGAGCAACAATCATCTGGACAGATTTTTCCTTATCAACACAACCAACCTAGGGTGAAACAGCAACACCAAAGCTGTTGTGGTAGAGCACAGCAGCTGCAGGACCTTCACAGGGCTATCCTGCCGCCCAGGGCAGCTCTCCGTGTGTGAGATGCTCTTCCCTCCTCTCGGAGCAGGGACGGGACTTGCACGGGAAAACAGGGACTGTCTTCCATGCCTTCCTGCTGCTCCTCACCCTCCCCGCTCCAAGCCCTCAGTGCTGGCAGAGGGAGCCTGTATCTGCACGCATCTGGCTCGCTCCTCCCGCAGCCAGCGCAGCGAGGCCCTGCTCACCACACCAGGGTTTCCAAGCACATGCAGCGTGAAATTGTGCTTGCCAGGAACAACTACTCGCTCCAGCGATGAGCGCCACAGGAGGGAGAGCGGGGAGACACTGGACACAGCAGCAGGGGTTAGGGGGAGGTTCTGGTAACACTCAGGATCTTAAACATGCTGGGTCTCTGTTGAGAACCAAGCCTTGAGCCGTGGCTCCTGGCGAGGAGATGTGTCCCACAGAGGGTAGCGCTGGCGGACGCTAACCAGCGTGTCACAGCAGACAGCACGCGAGGCTGGACCACGAAGGCTTCCACGCTTCCAGATGCTGAGTCAAACTGCAGACCTGTCCCCTAACACACCACCCTGCCCCTTCCTCCGGGAGCCTGCCCAGCTCCCAGGCCTCCAAAACCGGACTGAGCTCAGCACAAAACTGCCTCCTCCGCATCAACGCATCCACGGGGACGAGAGCCACGCTCACCCCGCCACGCACGTACCTTGGCACTGGGTATCTTTCATGGTCGGCTCGTATCCAGCGGCGCACGTGCACGCTCCCACGGGCACCATCCCCTCGCCATCTCCCTCCGTTGCAGTACAGCTTCAAGGGTACAGACACCTCCACGGCGTTGGGGATGCAAGTGCCCGGAGCAATGACCAGCGAGGTGGGCTCGGCCCCCGTTAAAGTCTCCGGGAAGATAGCAAAGCCAGCAATGGTGTTGGAGCATTTCTTGTAGAAAGCCCGGACGGAGATGAGGGACATGCAGGCTCCCAGGTCCTGGAAGGCCAGGTAAAAGCCATTCTTGGAGAGAGGGCCAAAGCTGCGCACCTTGGTGTTCACACGTCCAGACTCCAGCTTGGAGAAGCTCTCGTCCGGGGCAATTGTATCCACTTTGATATAGGGGTTCTCCATCCAGAAAGGGCTGTTTGCAGAGGCAGAATCTGTATCCGACTCATAATAGAAGAGGTTGAAGGTCTCCTTGCAGGAGCCGGGGATGTTGGGGATGCTGTTGCAGTCCCGCACGGTGAACTTCAGCTCCACGTAGACGCGCTGGACGTCCTGGCGCTGGATGAACTTGGTGCGAAGCCAGTTGTTCTGGTTGGCCTCCCGCACGTTGCACACCTGGTACGTGCGGATGGGATTCATGGCCTCGTCGTAACCGCTGACTTCTTCCCACTGCGAGCGAGAGGGGAGCAGGTCAGACCCCCAGTCGGGGACATCAGTGCCACGGACACATTGCGAATAGCGTGGGGAGAGGGACCGGGCAAAAATCAACAGGGAAGAGCAGCAGCTGCACCTCCACCCATCCCAACCCTCCTGGTCATCAAGGTGACTAAGATCAACCTGGGCCAGGGACCATGGTGCTCCTGCTCTGCCTGCACGGAGTCAGGAGGAGATGGTTTTGTGAGGCCAGAGGATAAGCATGGGAGGGAAGGAGGAAGACTCAGCCAGCTCCACAAAGGCGCTGGCAAGCAGCCTGATTCCCATGAGGCTAGGGCCAGCCATGCCCTTTGGAGGTCGGGACCATGGCTGGCTCCAGACTTACCCCCGTCTCCGGATGAGTTGTCCATGCCAACTCAGAGGTCACCCACTTCGTGTCCATCAGGGTCTCTGGAGAGAGAAGGAGAGAAACAAGTAATTGGAGACGAAGGCCAAGATTAGAGGGGAAAAAACAGGAGGAGTGGAGGAGAGGAGAGCTGAGCCTGACATTTCTGTGGAAAACAGCAACCTGGGGGGTGAGACACAGTGGGAGGAGGGGGGAGCGGCGCAGACAGAATCCAGATTTCTCTCCTCCTGTCAGGAGAACAGGAAGAGCGAGGCGTCCCCGGAGAGCCATGCCGGAGCGGGGAAGCAGCAGGACAAGGAGCCAGCCAGGTGGCGAGGGGGGGACAGGGACAGGCTGCCACCCCTTGCCAGTGCTGACCCTCCTGGCCAGTGTGGGGGGCACCAGAGGAGGGAGACAGGGCACCCCCCTCCGCACCCTCCCCCTCTGCTTTGGCAGGGCACGTATTTACTGTGGCTGGGGTTGAAAGGGCCCGTTCCCATGACAGGGCGGTGCGGGCCAGGCAGGTTTATCCAGAGGAGGAGGGACTGGCAGGCTGCTCTCCCAGAGACGCCCCACATCACTCATTTTACAAGAGGGGAGAAGAATTTGACCGTCTGGCCAACATTCCTGGAGCAGACTACAAGACAAACCACCCCGGCAGCATTCCCCAAACAGCCCCAGCCCCAGCCTTGGGGGAGCGAGACGCTTGTCTGGGAAGAGCTGCAATTGCAGGCAGCTGTCGCTAATCCCAGGCAGAGCCCGATGGCTCCGCCAGCACCACGCGCAAAATCCAGGACCAAAACGTAGGGTTGGACAACAACGATGCGCTCCAGGGGTGGTGGCAACGGACCCTCTGTGGGGGGTCCATCCCCCGGCCCACCTAGCCCCAAGACACGGGGCAGGGCACCATGGCTCTCCAGCACCCACCCAGAGCTGGCAGCGGGCTGGGAGATGCTCGCTCTCCATGGCTGGGGCGCAGGACATGCCGGGACAGCCTGGCTGTGCCAGGCACCGCGGCTCAGCCCCAGAAGCAAGAGGCAGTTTCAACTTCTTTCCTTCCACACCAGGAAAACCACAGGCGGACCCAGCCAGGGAGGAAGTGTGGAGGAAGGAAATGTTCACGTGTCACAGGGTTTTGGATGAAGCCTGGCTGGAAACACCTTCCTGCGTCCCACCCTGGGGTGACTGGCCAGCAACTCCCCAGCCAGCACACATGGACGGGCCGGGAGCACGCGCCGCAAGTGGCCCCACGGCACAGATAAACAAGCACATTTGGGGACACGTGGGCTCTCTGAACTGCCTCACTGTTTGCCAGAATCCCAGCCTGGCTGGTGAGCCTGCCTCTTGCCCAGGCTGTGCATATAGAGCAAACACACACAGTTCCATCGCGGGCTGGTGGTGCTGGCAGCGGACATGGCACTGGAGGCAGAGTGAGGAAAACCCCTCACGGTGCCAGCTCCTCAACTGGGAGGGGGTCAGGGGCGCAGCACTTACAGCAGGAAGAACAATTTGGCACTGACTCTCGTTTGCAAACAGGAGGAGCACAGAGGTGGTTATTGGGCAGCAATTATTTGCTGTTTCTCAAAAACACAAACCAAAGCCCTCCCGCACCAAGTAGGTAATGCAAAGGGACTTGGACACAGGTTGTGCAGGATGGGGCTCCCATGGGGCAGCCTCTACCCATTCCAAGGCACTGCCCACCCAGAGGATGTGGCAAACCACCATCCCTCTCCATCTCCTTCCCCACAGCATCAGCTACTGACAGCTGGCAGGGGCCCGAGTGCAGCTCCACACGGCCACCAGACTTCCCAGTCTCTGCACCGGGGTAGCTCCCAGGGAAGGCAGCAGATGCCAGGCCATGGGGGAGCAGGTTGTGGAGCAGGGTAGCTTGTACCTCTCTGAGGGACAGGCCCTGAACGCCGGCTGCCCTAATAAGGGCACAGCGGTGCTGTGCGAGGGCCCAGGCACGCTGTGCTGGCGGCAGAGCCGAGCCAAGCGCGTGCTCGGCACCGGCAGCATGCCGGGCTGCCAAGTCTCGGCACAGAGACCCCGCGAGGGTCTGGCCAGCGAAGGGCCCCCGTTGCAGGTGCAGGCATTTGGGTGGGGGTTTCTGCAGGAGGAGTGGGAAGGGGTGCCCTGAGCGCTCAGGGATGGGGCCCCTGTGGATGAGCAGCCACGGAGGTGAGTCAGGCCAGGGAGATGAGGATTTGGGTGGCAGGGCGTGCCTGCGAGCAAGGTGGCACGATGACCCCACTGGACCTGACTGTGCTGGGAGCTTTGTCCTCCAAACCCCCTTAGGATGTCCAGGGACTCCCCTGCATGGCAGCAGGCCCCACGCAGGCAGCCCTTAACATGCTGGCCTGGCCCCAGGACATGGC
>NW_008605684.1:11281-12258 GCF_000691845.1 Merops nubicus
ATGTGGCAGCATCGGCCATCTGACCAGCAGCAGAGGGAAAAAATCTGATAGAGCCAAGCCGGCTGCTGGCACAAGAGCCATGCAAACCACACAGACAGCGTGGGGAGGGGAAATAATAAAAATAAAATCACTGAGCGACTTCGGCTAAAGGAAATGGGCCAAGCACAGAGGGCAGCGGGGCTTTCCTGCAGCCTCGGGAGCGAGGTGGGGTCAGCGGAGCTCCCAAGCCCCCGAGGCTGCCGTGCTGCGTGGTCCCCGGGGCTGGCGGCAGCACGCCGAGCAGAGCTGGCTGCAGCCGAGCCGCAGCCACCACTCTCTGCCCTTAAAGTTGCTGCACAGACCTTGTGCCAGCCTTGCACCAAACCCGTGTCCTTTCTCCAGGAAACACCAGAGCACGGTAAGCACCGGTTGCCCATGAAAGGGCACGTGCTAGAGTCCAGGGCTGGGGAGATGGGCAAGCACCGAGTTTCAGTGGCTCAAAAGCAGCAGGTTGCTCTCTCCCTCCAGCATACGGGAGCCAGAGGCAGGCTCAGAGGTGGCACTGGTGGTTTGCTGGCTCAGTTTGGGTTTGCAGGTGCTTTGGAGGGACATGAACGGTGTCAGCACTGGCTAAGCAGTGAGTCAAAGCCACCTCAATCACACGCGCTACATCAAGAGCCTGGTCCCATTAGTCAACGGGAAATTGGCTCCCAATTTCACCAGCTTGGGGAAGTCACCTTAAGGCTTACTTTATCACTGTGCAGCACTGGGGAGTTGTCCTCTCCTTACCTTCAGCTGGGCAAAGGCAACAGATGCAGGAGGAGCCTCCCTATGCTCAGCGAGTGCAGCAGCCCTTGGTCAGCCCCACACAAAAGCAGAATTTCCATGGCAGAGTGAGATCCTGTGGCAGGGCAAAAGCCTCACTCTTCGGGCAGGACTGTGCACATTGCTGCAGCTGCCTCCTCCCTGCCCTGAAAAAAACCTCCTCCCCGGCACAC
>NW_008605684.1:12369-17150 GCF_000691845.1 Merops nubicus
CCCGAACTGCAAAGACCAGAGGTCCCCCACCAGCAGCCCTCCCGCCACCACCGTAGAGTCCCCAGCAGCTCACTGGGCGTTTGAAGCCCCTAGCGAGGACCCATCTGGAGCCGGGGACCTCTTCCTCCCTGTGCAGGGGCTCTGGAATGCAGCGTGCACAGTCTGAGGCCAGCAAAAACGTTTGAACTCCCCCCCTAAGAGGCCCAGAGAGCCCGTCTCGCGCTGCTGAGCGGCAGACGCGCGCGGCAGCGATGGCTGAGCCAGAAGAGGGGGGATCAAAATTCTTTCAAGATGAAGCCGCTGGGGAAGACTCAATCGTCTCCACCAACCGGCTCTGATTTGAACGCTCTCGCCTTTGAACAGAGGGAACGACAGCTTTTATCAGGATGTGCTGGCAAGGTAGGACGCCAGCTCCTCGCCCCAGTGAGGAGCAGGCAGTTCGCGCAAGTCCAGAGCATCCTGGAAGAAGGGAAGGGAGGAAAGTTGGTAAAGACACCCACGCAGCCTTGCTACAAACAGGTAAACCTGTTCTGCAACGTGCCTGTGCTCTCTGGGAGCCACGCAGACCACGGCATTGTGTCTACAGGAGCTCGGCATAGGGCAAGTGGCCCAGCCCCGCTGTAAGGCCATGCCACTCGCCCCACGTTGAGCTCCGGCAGACAACGCTGATGGCTGAGCCTTTTGCCCTTGGACATGGCTTGGCTCCCACTGTGGCGGCTGCTCATGGGGGTGCCAGATGCCTCTCCCCCTCGCCGCTGGGCCGCGCTCCTCTGGAGGGAAAGGCAGCTTCTTTGAGGATGTACTTTCAATCTTGGTGATTGCCTGCTAGTCAAAAAGCCACCAAAAGGGGCATCTCCCTGCATATTTTAATTTCCTCCTCGGTTTTGAAGATAATTACGGCAGGAGTGAGTGGCCTTGCATGCTCCCCATTCAAGCACCTATCGGTACAATTAATCCCAGCACCGTTCTGAGCAGCAGCACAAAGGGCCTTTGGTGTAAGGTCCTTTATCTGGGAACAAAGAGCTGCCTGTGGGAGAGAACCTGAGGTTGCACTTTTCCCGCTGACGAGCGCTTCGCATACACAAAAGCCGAGCCACACAGAGCGCCCTGTGAGCACGTCAGGGCTGGAGACCCTGCGATGCCTTTTCCTGGGTCGTGCTGCCTACCTGGGTCCCTCCTCCTCCAGGAGGGTGCTTCTTCCTCTGACCCTAGATAAACCCTGTCCCTGTGGGCAGGGGATGGCCAAGCTTTGAGGCCAGGGGACTCCACGTGCTGCCTGCAAGGGGAAAGCGTTCCCATCCCACAGAGCACGCATTCTGTGGATGGGGCACCCTGCACATGGCAACTCTGGAGCCATTGAGTGCAGGGGAGGTTGTGTGCTGGGATGTTTGACACTCGGCAGCCCCAGGTGCCCGGCCTGTGCTCCTGTTGAAGATAGGAGGCTCTTGATGATGCAGCCAGGAGAGCGGCGAGGAAGGCTGCAGTGAGAGTGGGTCGGGGGTACCCACAGTGGAGCTGCCAGGCACGGGGTTTGGGAGCCCGGTGAAGATGCCAGCAGACGCTGTCTGCCAGCTCCCTCTGCAGGGACTGGGCTTGGCAGCACTGCCGACACGCTGCACAGCCCACGCGCTCTCATCCTCCCTCGGGAATCCCGTCTCTCCCGGGACCCCTCCTGCACGCCCGGCCACCCAAGTGTCCAGTGCAAGGGCAGGGGGCTGTGCAGGGTCCCGGTCCCGGCCTCCCCCTCCCCAGCTGTCGGGCTGGGCAGGCCAGGCAGTGTGGTTCAGCCCAAGGGAAGGGCTGGGGTGCTCCCTATCGCCACCCACGCTGGGAACCCGTCTGTATGCCGATCAGGGTGCCTGCTGCTCCCCAGCGCCAAGAGGAGGAGATGTGGGGCCACTATGGGAGCTGGTCCCCAACCCTGTCCCTCTCTGGTGGGACACTGGAGCTCGGATGGCTCATTCCCACCAATGCACACTTGCCCCCTGTCTGGGATGACTTGCCAGTGAACTGGGAACAAAGGGAAGAGAGAAGGGGAAAGAAGGAAAAAAAAAAAATGGGGCCTGTATCACAGCTGTGGCCCTTCATGCCAAGGGCGTTTGGCCCATCATCAAAGGGGATCGGATTTGCTGAGGCAAATGATGACACATCCACTTCAAGCGGGGCAGGTTCTGCCTGCTGCTGGAGGCGAGCCACTGGAGTGAAGAAGTACTGTGGGCACTTAATAATAGACTCATTATTTCTGCATTATGGCAGGGCCCAGAGGCCCCAACTGAGATTAAGGCCCCTTTGTACACACCACACACGCACACACAAGGCCAGGCGGTCCCTGCCCCAGAGAGCCTGGCCGAGGATGGGCAGCATCACTGGTCCCAGTCCCACTGGCACCATGAGAAACTCACAGCAGAGCCCGAGACGCCAAGTCCAAGGATGCTCCAAGGATGCATCCTTCATCTCCCAATCCCTCACCCGCACTAGGGTATAATAACCTCACACAGGAGACAGCCTTGTGGCTTCAAGCCATCAGCTGGCTGCATCTCCCTCAAAGTCCCTCGAGTCGACCCCAATGCCCTGCACTTCCTGGATGGGCCAGATCCAGCTGCTGGGTGACTGGGAGTCGCCCGGCACGCAGGACAGAGGGAGATGGGAGCGCTCCCTCCCTCCAGCCCAGTCCCGTCGCCCACCCGCCGGTCGCTAACTGCCTGAAGAGGGTTTTCCGGCCGCATGCTCCTCACCAGGAGCTGTTTCCTGATGGCCGCGAGACAGACTGAAGCATGTGAGAGAGGACAGGTGCCAGCGCTGTGAAAAGCAGATCAAGTGGCAGCACCCGGGATGCGGGAAGGGACGGGTGTTCACTTCCTCCCGGTCACGCACTGGGTTGAGCCGGGGAAGGTAGATTTCTGCCATTTTGCGAGCAGGGCTGTGCCAAGCTGGGTCCCGGTAACCGCCTCCAAAGGACGGTTCTCAGAGCCCGGGGCTTTCGCAGGATTACAAGCCCCTGCCCTGCAAGAGCACGCCAAGGACATGTGCAGCCTGCTGCCCGAGCCCTGCCAGGTCCCACTGCCAGGTCCCAGTCCCGCAGAAAGGCGGTACTGACGCCGGGAGAGGATGCGAGCCAGCTGCCCGATTCCAGCCCTGCACTGCAATTACTGTTCTATTAATACCACGGGGATTTCGGATGTCAGAGCCCAGTGTGCCAAGCCAGTGTCAGCGTGGTCACAGAAGAGCTGCCATCCCTGCCCATGTGGTGGATGCACCCTGGTGCTCACTGCTTCGGCTTAACCAGGGGAAAAGCTGCTCTCACCCTGCCAGGCTGCGGGCAAAGAGAATGGACAGAGCCCACAGAAGCCTCTCAGATCTTCCTGCTGCCAGGCACTGGCAGCCTTAGAACGATGGCTGCCCATTCAGGACGGGCAAGTCCCTGCCTGGACTAGGACAAGGGGCTGCCCGCTGCAGCTCCCTGCATGCCCAGCCACACCAGGGGGTCAGGAGCCCTATGGCCAGCAGGCAGGAGAGATCTCTAAGTCGCTGCCCCCAACAGGAGTTGCCATTTAGCCATCCTCTGCTGCCACAGAAATAACTCATCTGATCGGGAGGTGCCAGACCTGTTCGAGCCACAAATGCAGTCGGCCAGGACCTAGGCAGCAAATCGGCCCACAAAACCACCTTCGTTTCCAGGCCATGCTATGATGGGAATGCTCCTACCACCTCCCTCCATGGCCCCACTGCTCTGTGGCTGTGGCTTCATGGGGCAGGTGTCCCCAAGGGGCCACCAGACCGAGCCTGGTGTAGGTGGATGGAGAGCGCTGAAGTCACCGGGACTAAGGAAGGGAACATGGTTGGCACTGCAGGCCTGCCTCCATAGGGCAGCCATTTGCAGCAGGCTGAGCTCCAAAAGGCCCCTCACCCTCCTCCAGCTTCACTTTTTTCCAGGTTCTACTTTTGGAAATAGCCCAGGGAAGCAGTAATGATATTTTAAAAAAAAAAAAACAAACCCCCCCAAAAAAAAACCCCAAAAAACCACCACCACCAAAACCACCCCCTCCCTAAAAAAGGTTACTCGCTGCACATCCAAAGCTTCACCCCACAGACGGGGCGGCTCGGCTGCCAAGCTCCATCCCATCCCGGCAGCGCGGAGCAGGATTTTCTGCCAAGATCTCCCTCCTCTCTCCTGCCTGGGGCAGTTACCCAAATCTCCATGCTGCTCTCTGCTCACTTCCCTGGCTCTCCTTGAGCACCGAGTCCATCTGGAACTGCTTAAACCCAAATATCGCCCCCCCCTTCCCTGCCTCCCCCACCCCCAAAGTCAGATTCTTCCAGAGTTAAAACAAGCACAGAGTCAGGAGGGGGTGCCGGGCCGGGCTGACTCGCCTGCCTGGGGCAGTTACCCAAATCTCCATGCTGCTCTCTGCTCACTTCCCTGGCTCTCCTTGAGCACCGAGTCCATCTGGAACTGCTTAAACCCAAATATCGCCCCCCCCTTCCCTGCCTCCCCCACCCCCAAAGTCAGATTCTTCCAGAGTTAAAACAAGCACAGAGTCAGGAGGGGGTGCCGGGCCGGGCTGACTCGCTCCTTCATTTCAGTTTAATTTCTGGGGAACTAGAATAAATCTGTTCCTGGCGATCGTTCAAGCCCTGCACATTTTTCTCATTAATAAAAAAAGGCCTTGGATCGCACGCCGCGTGTGCGTGTGCGCCCGCCAAGCACCCCCCTCCCCGCGGGGTCCCTCCTGTGTCCCAGCCCTCGCCGGGCAGGCTGCTCAGCACCCAAGGGACAAGCA
>NW_008605685.1:0-404 GCF_000691845.1 Merops nubicus
GGGAAAGCCTGCAGGAGTAAAGACAGCAAACTTGAAGCAAACATTAAAAAGCAGTCCACCAAGTGTCCACCGTTCTTTGTTATGGTTTACTTCATCATCTGCTTGACATGTCACTATGACATTTCATGCCTCTTATCTGCTTTAGCCCAGTGAAATGCTGGGGTCTGAACCCCGAGCTCCAAACTAAGGTTGACATATGGGTGATCCCCACAGCCCTTCATAAAGAGGTGGTGATTTTGCCTTATAGCTTCCCCTCAGGGTGCGGCCGGCCCTGCCGGGAGAGCCATAAGGGAAAAGAGCCCCAGGGGGCCCGCATTGAGTTGACAAAGGTCAGGTGTCTGCTTGGGGATAAAAGCTGGGACCACTGGCAGGGAGTCAGGAGTGTCTGTCTGTGGAGTGCACTC
>NW_008605685.1:700-17867 GCF_000691845.1 Merops nubicus
TTGTATACAATACAGTCTGTGTATTGGTTCATCCTCCTGCTGGCTCTATCATTCTTGTTGGGCCTGGTCATTGGCAGAACACCCAGACACAATGACATTAGTTTTGTACTCACTTATGTAGATGAGACCCATGTAACCGCTGGAGTAAACAAGTCAGTTCCAATAGAGTTCAACTAAAGGGACTAAACACAGTAAAATCTCATCATGTTTGACAGCTCCATTCCTCATGCACAGCAACATGTGCATTTCAGAAATAATCTGAACAGTGTGTATCATAGCTAATATAGGTATTTCACAACAGTTTCAGAAGAGGTGCTCTTTGAGTTAGAGGTCGAGCACATCACCACCACAGGGAAGGGATGTGTGTGATTATGTACCGGTCCTCAGCACAAACCTGTCGTGTATCAAGAAAATTAATTGTGACAAGACAGCAAAAAAAGAAATTCTTCTTACAGCCTACTTTTTATAATTTTTGCTTAGTTTCTATAATCACAATAGTGTAGATTCCCAGAAAGGAATGTACATGTTTAACATTAAACAGTTGTGGCAAGAGAAAATAGTGAATGTATAGTGACAGCATCTTTCAAATAATGCAGTCTGGTAGTAGAGGTGGACGGAACAGTTGAGCATTCAGATACAGACAGATCTCCACTCTGGGAAAAATAGCTGGCCTAAACAACTGTCTGTCCCTCTCATACTGTTTGTCCTAAGAAGATGTTTCTTCCTTATACACCTAGCTTTGGTTGCAGTCGTCCGTAATAACATGTAACATTGTCATAGCCTATTCAAGGTAATTTATATTTACACAAACATATGGCTATCTGTGTATATGTATTTATACACAGATATATACAAAAATATGTTATTTTTATATATACAGTGTTTTTTAAGAAGGATGTGACTAGGTTATATCTTTTAGAATAAAACTCTTAATGACCTGGGCTATTAACAAAGATAACTACAGCTTCCTAGCCGTTTCCCAAAACAGAGCATCTACTGTCCCTAGCCTGGTCACTTTGCCTTTGATCAAAGTCACACCTACACTCAGACTATGGGCAGAATGGACTTCCTGCTGCACATTCTGCAGACATAACTTTCAGTTGCCTCCAACATAGTGAGATGCTTTCCCCTCCGAAAATGACAGAACTAAAAATTCTCTTCAGTATATCCTTAATGTGTCGTGTCTTGTCTGCAACTCTAGCTCCTTTGTGCAGATGACTTTCCCTTACGATCCTAATGTCACAAGCTTCTGCTGCTTCTTATTTTAACTACAGGAAGTCTGCAGGTACAGTAATGGTAACCATAAAATGTGGTCTGAGGAAAAGATACTCATAAGTGTATTTAAAATATATTAATTTTATTTTTTTTTTTTGCTCAACATCTTTATATTGTGTGTCAACTACTAGAAAGAAAGGAAATGAGTGAGCCTGAATAACAAGGTATTTTCTTTAAGACAGATATTTTAGCCAGAGCACAGGGAAATCACTAAAAGACAAAATCTTAGATTTACAGGTTAATGGATTCATGAAGCTCTTTAAGTCACTTGGCTCAGAAGTTCAGCTCTGCACAGTACTTTGAGCAGGACTCGCTGATATAGGGTTGGCCACTATGCAATCTGTGTTTCTAAAGCTGTATGACTTTGGACAGATATTCCACAATAAATTGAAGAGGGATGGAATCAGTAGCAAAATACAGCACCTCACTTAAAGTCACTCAGAGATTCAGTGTGTAAGCAAGCTTGCAGAAGAGAACTAGCATGTGAGGAGGTTATATGAAATGGGCAATGGATCCAATTCTATCTGTTGTTAAACACTGACATACCCATCTCTCTCATTCATTTTACAAACAGAAATTCAAGCCACTATAATCTTTCCATGTCAAACAGATGTACGTGACCGCTGTGGTTGAAGAGTATTAATGCTACTGCTGTTTTCCTTTTGCCAGGGTGTGTCAGAGACAGCTTTCCATTCTCCCATTCAGATTCTTCTATTTCCCATGTCATTCAGAATAAACAGCTTAATGGTTACCCAGCTGTGCCTACCTCTCCGTTCTTTTTTTTAAAGGCAGATTACCTCAATTTTCCATGGAATAATGAATTCCATGTATTCACCTAAGATGTAACAAAAAAAATTTCTAACATTCAATGTCCAAATAAGAATGTGTTTTGAATTCCGTTTCTTTCTTCACAAAGGCTAACCTTATTCCACTTAGCAAATGGTTGGCAACATACAATTGAGTCTTATGAAGATACAAATTCAATAAGCAGATATAAAAGGATAAAACTCATCAATAAAATCTCATCAACCAATTCTGTGAGAGAACATACATAACAAGCTAAAAAGGCCATAAGCAATCTATCCAAAGCCCAAAATTCAGAATATATGAATGAATGCATTACTGAACTGGAATCACAGTGCTAACATGTTTATGAACTGGATGAGTGTGATCAGACAGACAGGTTTTGTTTATTAAGCAACCACCATGAAGCATGACACTTGAAGGTCAGTGAGCTCAGAATGATATTAGAATAGCTTCTCAACACCAGGGAGTAGAAGAATTGTTAAATGGGGAAAAAAAATGTCTAAAATAAAAACACCGATGACAGATAAGGGACAAATGTCTGCTCCTTAAACGCACAGGATGATTAATTAATGCAGGCTATGCATAAACTCTGTCCTACCGATTAGTATATATGCAGGCGTATGACTTTAAACCTCTTGCCTTCTTCAAAACTGTCTCACTGATTCAGGATGTTTGCACTGGTTTCTTCATATAGTTAAGACACTTTCAGCAATGGTATTTCAGGATCAAGATGAAAAAGCAGAATGCCTAGACTGACTTCTGAATTTGAACTCAATCTTAAGCAACAGCTGTGAAAAAGCCAGGGAACTTTTATATGATAGAGCAAAAGAACAAAGTTTTACTGTCCTTAGCTGGAAGGAATCACCTATGAACAGGTGGAACTAAAACTGCTTCTGGGAACGCTCCACATCCATTCCTCTACAAAGTCAACTAGCTTGGATTAATTCAGCCACTACAGTAATTCAAGCCAACCAAATGAAGCTGATGAAGAATGTCAACTTTCTCATTTCTTCATATGCATAAACAATGGAGGTGCTGACCAAAGTATGGTAGAGATTAGGCAGTCAGGGAGTTGAGGTAGCTGCTCCAGTGTTCACCATTACACCATGTGTGGCTGACTGTGATTTACCTCACACTGACTTAGGTAAATTAAATTTCAGTCAACAATGATATATGTAGATCAACAGCTTCTTGTGTGTCTGGTTCCTTTCATTATGGACTTGTGTTATAATGTACTGCTGGACCATATTCCCATTTAATTCCTCATGTTTTTAAGGATTATAGTAATCTTCTGGTCATCTTCAGCCAACAAGGGAACACATAAAAAAGCTACACATACAGAAGCTAAATTTATGTGACCCATCACTGATTAGTAGTTGCAGCTTGCTTATAAAGTTTATTTGTGCAAACTGAGCCAGTTACACTGACCCTTCTCAGCTGTACTTCCACAGTGACTCACAATAAAAATGTTGTGACAGGTTACAGAAGCAGTCTTGATCCATTCTGCCTTCTTTTCCAAAAGAGATTTATACTTTTGTTTCTCTTGAAGACTCCAAAATTGTTAAAACCATGACAATAGATTTTTAGGCAGCATTCATCATATTCACTGAAGTCCCAGCTGTTCAGAAAGTGAGCAGTCATAAAATCTTCAGTTTCTGCCTCTGTCATTGACTTTGGTAGTTTAAAAAGAAGCTCTCGCCTACTTATGATCTTGTTCCAACGTGATGGAGTTCCAGGGCAATCCTGCACCAAATGCTTATGCTAAGTACTTATACAGGTCCTTCTGCAAAATTTGGCAGCAACAAAACATCGTTTTTTGGCCCGTGTTTTTTAACAAAGAAGGAGGAAGACAGACTGTGATTCAACATGAGCCAGAAGAGGATTCTGCTTCTGTAAGCAAAGCTTACCAAACACCCACCAGCTAAAGCAAGGAAATGGGCAGGTCAGACCTGAGCTACCACCAGAATAACCATGAGGCAGAGCAATTTCATGAGCTAGCAAATTAGCTCAGCAAATAATGAATGTAAACAATTTAATGAGCAAGTTTCAAGGACATTTCTTGCAAATATATGAACAAAATATTATGCTGGTATGGTTATAATCTGGTACAGGAAAGTACAGTACCGGTAATTTACATTTCTCTTACAACACTGTATTTTAATATGTTAATTTTGTACATACTAATTGGTCTACTTCAGACTTGACAGCAAAATACATACCACCAAGTTCTGCACTTGTTTCATTACATTATCTTTGTAATAAAAACAGTGTCTGTCAAGGCCTTTTTCCACCTCCCTAAAATGTGTATGATCCTTCTCTGCTGAGCATCTGTGGACAGCCTGCCTTCTGCATTAATACCTAGTAAAATGTCAATGATTTGGGTCAATCATCCACTCAGTAGCATAGATTTTTTTTTTTTTTTTAAATATTATACTATTTGAGATCTCTTATATGCTCATTTGCAACACAAAATTCTTGTTTTAATTTTTTTGCTACCTTTTTATTTTACTGTAAAAAGGAGAAACAATTTAAATACCTGCTAAGTAGATATGACAAAGATTATCAGAAAGAAACATGCTACACAACAGAGAGCAAGTAGCAGGAAAAAAAAAGGGATGAGTGAATGAAAAAGGAAGGTCCCAATTATTTTAAGGCTTAGTTGAATGAATGTGAAAGGGAGCAGTGAGGAAAAGTAGAGGTTTGAGAAGAGCAAAAAGCTTCTAATACTACAGGATGTTTTTATTAATGTTTCCAAATATCCTACACTGCTATATAAAAGCAACATCTGACCTCAGAGATCTGGCTACCATCTCAAAGGTGAAAATGTCCAGAAAAATTGCCCCATTGGTGTAATCACCATCCCGCTAAAACACAGTTCACACACAGTCTTTGTGCCCACTGAATGTACTAAAGATCTTTTAGATAAAATGAAGCAAAGTTCCTTATTTTGAGTCTTTCAACCAAAAATACCTTTCTAAAATTCCAGATAGATATATATAAAAATAACCACTTTAGTTCTTTCTCATCCCCTAAGAAGGTATCAAACAGCTAGCAGCAAACGTGCATCTGGGATGGCCAGGTTAAAAAGGTAGAAGCAAACAAGGCTAGAATCATTCTTAGCAAGCTGAAATGCTGACTTTGGCCAACAAAACCAGGCAAGCAGGTTGCTGCAAGGTATAGTAGCTGCAGCTTTTGAGCCTTTTTGGCTCAAAAAGTCAAGAGACCATTTGAGTCCAAGAGAACACACTGCAGTAATCTGTTCTGGAGGGCACAAGGCATGATTAAGCAGACAATAAAGGAAAAGCAAACATTAAAAATTAAATAAACAGAAATACTATGCTTCTAGCCAAGGATATCTCATGTGAAGGTAGCAGCAGTAAGCAGGCACAAACTAGAAACTTCATGGCAAAACCAGACACTCTAGGTACCAGTGTCTCCATATTATTTGATCCTTCCTCTGACTAACAACCACCACCTAGACCTGAGTTTCTTCTACACTGCCTAGCTTACCTCATATTGCTCCTAAACCTGCTTTTAGCAAAGATTTTTATATAGCAGACCACTGTGCCAGTGTGGATTAATCCTAGTTCAGCAAAGAATAGTAATCATAACTGTCAATGGAGTTACTAGAGGTATAAGTAAAGGAGGAAGGAATCAAGGTCATTGGCTATATTTCCATTTCTCTCTCTACTGAGGAAATACTAGCTACTAAGGTATTAGGGAAGCAGAAATAAGGTGCAAGAGTTGCACCAGGTGGCTACAAAAAGAAAAATACAGCCTTTGCCAATAATCAAGACAGACCTGGGAAGCATGAGAACTAGACAAGGAAACCTTGGACACAAAGATAGACTAGAAATACAACTGTATTGAAAAGGACTGGTTAAGGGTGTTCTGAAGTAATTTTGCCATTTAACTTCAATGGAGTATAAATTAATAAAAAACAAAGAGACTAATTACAAAAGCTTAAACATCATATTGTTGTTTTGGTTGCATTTCTTTTTCCTCTGAGATAGGAAGACTGCCACTCCCGGCTGATGAATGCATAACCAGCTACATGAGTTAATGGTCTCTGTGAGCCACCTCATCTGCCTATGGGGAAAACAACCAACTGTGCCTCCACTCCACTGCTCTAGCCACATGAAACAGTGTGAGGTGCTAACAAAAGAGTATGCAAATTCCATGTGTATCTGAAGCTGAAGAAAATTTTGTTGCTTTGGCATGCTAGCAGTACTGCTCTTCTCTTGCGAAAGGACACTCTTCTTTACTGTTCCAGGATTTAGAGTTTTCTCCTAAAAACTATATAACACTAGAAACCTACCACAGGCTACCAGTTGAGACTAAAATATTTCAGTGTTCAGCACAATTCTCGCATGATATACGGACAGCCCTGTAATGGGTACAGTGGTTGAAGTGGCTCTGTGAGGGCAAAAGGCACTTGCAGTCACAGATCAGGAAAAGTCCTTTAATAATCATCATTCTGACTTCATGTTCACTCCTCTCATAATTGTATGGTTTTGAGAAGACTAGAACAATAGTCTGAAGTCTGAGTTTATAATGACTCCTTGAGTCACTTCTTGAAGTCATCATGTTTTTGTACACACCCACCCAAACTCTTAGTCAGAAGACCTTCCTGCCCATGAAAAGGATCCTTCTGTACCAGAGTACATAAAACCACTACACCGCCACTGTTTTATCACCATGCACTTTGTTCTAAACATATATTGTCTGGTTTTGCCCAGCAGAGAAAATGGTCTGTACTAGCAGCCAAACTTAAGAGAGCAAATGCAGGCTTGTGATGTGGCTGGAACAGGCCTTCTGTGGGCACCGTTCCGAATGTTAGCCTCATCCCAGGAAGGATGCTAGATACTCCACCATTTTTCTGAAGAGCTGGCAAACCAATGCAGATCCCATTTTTGCTTACAGTGCTTCACAGTTTCCTCCTTGCTATCAGTACTGTTTTTTCTAGTCAGTTACAATTATTGTAAGGGTCATCATCAGAATATGAAGCTTTGTAAATTAAAAAAAAAAAAACAACTTTTCAGCAAACATGCAATATTAAGAGAGTCATGTCCAGTATTTGCTACGTCTCATAAGCAGGTATCTGAGTTACAAAAAGCAGTGCAACCGTTTCAAATAGAACTATTCTTTAAACCCACTGAAGCTCTGTAGGAAGACAGAAAAAAAAACATAAAAATCTGAAGAAACAGAGCTGTTCTACCTTTTTTCTAGCTTGGGGTGCAAGCACTGGAGCTTAGAAACACTCCATACACGTGTTACATTATAATTCTCAGATATGTGCTTCCTTCTGTATCTGGAGAGAGGCAGGTTTTATGGCCAAAGCCGGAATGCAGTAAAATGACTCTCCTTCTGGATGTATTTTAGTCATGAATGCAGCTGGTATCTCACAACCGTGAATAAAATTACAAACTAGACCAGTACGGTGTTTACAAAATCTGAAACTCTCAGGAAGTATTAGCATTGCTTCGCAGGCACTAAATGCTTTCACCTCACCTGCCACTGCACCCAGCAGGGCCATACAGCACTGCAAGGAGTTTCTTTCACAGCATACCAAATTAACAATCATAAAACTTACAGCAGCTTAGCTAGTTTGTGTTTCCTGTTAATTAAAAAATGTGCCATACCTTTCCCTGGACAAAATGTAAGTTTTAAGAAATGTGAGGCTGGTGGGGAGTGAGGTGAAGGATTAGATTGCTGAGAGCAGGATTGCATAGCTGTGCCAGTAGTGCTCTTTTCTGTGTTTATGGAAGCTCTGGGAGAGCTTGCACATTCTGACAAAACATTGAAGTGAACTTTTAACACCTGACACACACATGTATGTATGTATATATGCATATACACACTCTCTAGCGTCCTGTCCTCATCTCCTCTTATGAAACCTCCTTTGGAGCAACTTTGAGAGGAGAAACCTCAGATACATTTTATTCCACATGCGCATCTGCAGACAGGCAGCCAGATGGACTCACCACTGCAACACAGAACAGGATATTTCTGAAATAACTGACCATCTGAATATGCTTCTAGATTTGAAAAAAACTTGAGCTGTGTTTTTCTTATACTTCAAAGCTGTAATACAAAGTGGCTTAGAGACCCTCTGGATGTATTTGGTTGCTTATTGTGGTCACCTTCCAGACAGACTAGGGTTTCTTCCATCTGGTTACCATGAACACTTCCCCAACACAGCCAAGCATCTCTCAAAACTTGCAAACTGCTCAGGTATCTGAACAGCTTTTCAGAATTTGGTGAAGAGAACATCTCAGGTTGTACCTACTGGGCCCAATGATAACTTTGGACACAAACAGAGTTCACTACAAAGACACACATGCAAAGACATGCACTGACACCTAAGCTGTAAAAGACTGATGACAAAGAGAAAAAAAAATGTGAAAAGCTGTGAAAAAGAAGAAGGAAGATTACTTCAATGAGTATGGTTAAAATCTTTCTCCAGATCGCATCCTCCAATACTGGTTACTTTACAAAACAGAGTCTAGACATGCTGCAGGCATAATCTGTAGCAATGTTTTAATTTACACAGAAGCCACTACATAGCTGTGAATGCAACAGCTACTGAATTAAGTATCCTAGTCAGACATCTATCTACTACAGCAAAACAAACAGTAATACCATATGGATTGCAGTGCAACTGTTTCAACGGACGCATACAAAAATACTGTCTCTGTCATCCTAGGTTTTACTCCTAGCATAGCTACAGCTTGCTATAGACCCAAAATAAGAGCGTACTTGGCTTGCTCTGGAGATACCAAGACTATCTGCATGCTCACATATCTCTGTGCATCATGGTACAGAGTAAAATCCAGCTCAGAAAGCAACTTGCCACCCTAGGCACAAGGCTCACTACTTCCCAAATAGCATTACTATGGCATGTGCAGGCACAGGTCTCCCAGCAAGATCTGGTTAGCAGCCGTTCAGCTGATAAAGCTAGAGTTCCTCACAGTCACATCATGAACTGCAAAGTACAGATGTGCAGGAATGTTTTATCTTCTACATTAAAGAATACAATTATTTCAATTATTAATCTCCTCCTTGGCTTTTATTGCAGCCATGTTTCAGAACAAATATTTCAACAACTTCCTCAAATTCTGTGGCAGTAACTCCTATCCACTTCTCTCTCCAATCTGTGTCCAGTCCTTGAACAACTTATCCTGTCCCCCAATAAGTTAATATTTTTCGTAATTGCTTGAAAATACTCAGATGCCATGTTTAAAATTCTTAATACAATGATTCCTTCTTTGCATTAACTGAAGTTATTCAATGACAAGGATGATATTTCAAACTCTGCTTGAAAACAACTACGGTATGTACAATACCACAGGCCTGACAACAGAACAGCTTAAGTAACCCAAATACAGGCTGACTTTCCTAACAAGAAAATCAAACATATGAAAATCTTACAGAGTTTGATTTTGTTTGTTTGTTTTCCTAAGCATTCTGTAAACTAATTGGCCAAAACTGGGTAACCTTTCTCTTCCAAACTGCTGTGTTGATGGACACCCTCACACTTCAGTACAAATTCAAATTTCTCCTTCCTTCTTTAGTTGCTTTTAACAGCTACAATTAATAGTTTCTTCAGCACTGTAAATAATGTAATAACTTTCTGAAAAGCCTGCAAAAAGCCATTTTTGCTGCAAATATTTTAGAGAAATATTTGGTCAAGCTACTTCTGGTCATCACAGCTTATAAAGTCATCACTTCCCCATATATCTCCAGCACAGAGTGTTTGCATTCACAAAAACCATGCTAAAGTTTCAAGCACTGCCTGTTACCTGTGCTTTGGTAACAGTTTAAAAAAATCTATGTAGAAGATTACAGACAGATCCTCAATCTGAGGTGGCCTTAGCATTGCTATGCAAATAGACTTCTCAAACTAAGAAACTAAAGGAAACACTGATGCCACCTCAGGCTTTAGTTACCCTACCCGATATCACCTCCCATTCCACACCAGTAAAGACAAGTGGGTGACCGAAGCCAAAATTCAACACAGAGAACAACAGGCATGAAGGCAAAACAGTAATCCATCATGAGTGAACACTCACAACTACCAGCCCCACGTGTGAAAGTGAGGGCTGGGAAACAAAGGCTAGAACCCTGCCTTTGTAACAAAAAAGTTCAGCTTCTGTTTTAAGATTGACCATAATTTTCTGCTCAGAGCTCTTCTTCTTTGCAAACAGTAATCTGAGAACCATATTGTGGAACTGCTTACATGTAAGATGCCCAGCTTCCATGGTTACAAATTCAGGTGAAAATCCAAGAGAAATTGCACTCAATTTAACTGAATTCCAACTGCTTTTCAACAGGTAGATCCTCTGTCTTTCTACTCTTGTAACTTCATCCACATTTGCTCCAGATTCCAGTATCCAGCCTCTTTTCCAGGACATGGATGGAAGTGAAACACAGAGAAAATAACATGTCCACTGTGGAAAGTTTACTATTTTTGAAGCTTGAAGGCAGAGAACAGACAAAGGATTTTGTAACCTTAAAAAAAAAGAATTGAAAATATATCCTTTTTTTTCTGCCAGTAAATAGTTAAAGAAAAAGTATCAGAGTTGCAACGCACTTGTCAGCCACCACCTCTGCTCAATATATGTATTTGATATTGTGCTTTTCAAGTTTTTCCTGCTCACACACAAAAAGTACTTCTTAATTATTGTTAGCTGTAAGTATCCACACAAAACTATGATGGTCAAAGGGCTAGAGAAAGCTTTATGAGGAAAGACTGAAGGAACTTGGTCTTTTCTCCCTGGAGAAGTCTCAGGGAGGACTTCATCACGGTATTCCAGTACTTAAAAGGGCTACTGCAAAGAGGATGGAGGCTCTCCCTTCACAAGGAGCCACATGGAGAACGAGGGGCAACAAGTACAAGTTGCCCCAGATGAGGTTTCACCTTGATAAGAAAAAACTTTTTCACAGTGAGGACAATCAATCAACACATCAGCCTCCCCAGGGACATGGCAGAGTCTCCATCGCTGGAGGTTTTCAAGATGTAATTGGGCAGAGTGACCAACAATCTCATCCAAGCCCCGCTTCTCATAAAAAAAGAACAAGGCAATGAGATTTCTTCCAGCCCAGGCTTTTCTATGAAAATCATGCTGTTCTGCTGATTTCATCAGAAAGCTCATAATTTATTTGCTAAAACCTACTGTAATTCACTTAAACTGTAGAGCTCTGTGCAGAAAGGGTTTAGTCTTCATGTACTTTCATCAGAAATTGTCAGCACTCAAGACTTTAAAAAGCAACTGCAAAGCCAAAATGCTTCCTCTGCCCTTGAAACAAAGGTATCAGGAAATAAATATGAAAAGATAATATATATTATTTGAAATAAGACCTGGAAAAAGTCTTACTGTAGATGGGCAGGCTGACTGGAAGTCTCAAGTGAAGTATCCATGACTACTCTGACAGTCCATACATGAGACAGAAGTACTGAAGTATTTCATGCTGATGCTGCTATGTAAGGTCTGAAAACCTCATCAGAGACACAAGACTCTTGGTCAAGCAGTAGCTAATAATGTAATCACATACTGATCAGTACTTCATGGGGACATAAATCCTTCAGTAGCTGCTACAGCTGCAAGAGAATGGACATCAGCACATAGAGATCTTCCACACCTCAAATCCTTTTGCCAGGCACTGGGTGAGATTTTCCAGTCAAAAGGTTTGTTTAAATACACGTTAATTTAAATAACTTTCCTCTCTTTGTGCTTCCAAAGATGGTCTGAAGAGAAGGAAAACATGGCAAAGTTCTGGTATTATAATTAGGTTGCTTTTCTTTCCTTGTTCAATGTGACCTTGTTATCTAATGATGATCCTACAAATCCAATTTTATTTTTATTTATGGATTTTTACAAATCCATTTTAACATAAGTATCCTGATCTCATTGCCCAACCTGCATTATATGTAAAAATTACAAACTCCTCTACCACAGGATGCAAATCAGAGGGTATAAAGGACAGAATTTGCTAGCAAGATCCAAGATGACCAGCTTTTCCAGTGAACCTAAGGAGGACTTGGGGAAAGTTCAATTCTATTTCTGTATGCCTTCCCTCTACTTCTAGTTAGAGCCTCACTTTACGGATTCACTGAATAACTGCTCACTAAGAAACTGGGGTTAATCAATCCCTCCTACACAGGCCTGAGGCTTAGCCACTAGTAATTTTATATATAAGATTTTATCTTCAATTAAGTTTTTAAGCAAACATTCCAATTAATCTAAGAGAAAACCAGTATCTGATACACAGCTTTGCACTGCTGACTAGATACACCGAACCAGATCTTGGCTTCAATTAAGTCAATTGATGTTATCATACAAAACAGTGAATGTAGCAGCGTGTACCTACAGCATGTGTTAAAGAGATGTTTCAGGTCACAGTTGTTGACTTTTTTAAAAAGGTCCTTTAAAGAAACTAATAAAGGCAGACCTCTCCACAACTGTGGATCCAGTAAGTTGGAGAGGGGAGAGGGGATGACTGGCGTCATAATTATATTTGTCTTAATTTCAACCAGCACAAAGTACTTTTGCTTAGTTTTGTCAGGGCTCCGTATTATTTAGCTTTTTAAATATAGTTATACTAAGATAGAACAAGGAGAGCAAAAGGGGAGAAAACTCAACTGATGAGAAGGCATAGGAATATGCCTGCTCTCAAACAGCTTTAGCCTAAATCTGACACGCTCAGCTTTTTGGCAGTAGGATTGTTTCCATTTCTTTACTCCTTCACCTAAAAGCTGCCAGTTTGAATAAACTTGCAAACTGGGTATTCTTGAAAAAGAATACCCAGTTTGGCCTTCAGACTCATTAACAATATCTGATCCTCAAGAGTGTTCACTGGAAGAAATATCATCTAAAAGTCCCAGCACTACCATTTTCCCCTCACTTTCAAGACACAGTTTACTTTTTCTGCCTGAAATATTTTTTATGCAAAGCATGCTATTTTTTTTTTATCACATGTAATTCTAACTATATTCTGCTTAACATTTTTAGCTTTCAAAGAGGCAATAAAGAGTGGATTTTGGAAACTTTTCAATTAAAAGAGGAAAAAAAAAAAATACACTCTCATTCTTCAGATGTCAAGGAAAATCTCCCTTTGAGTAGCCCCTGAACTTGTGGAGGAGAAATGAGGCTTTTGAAACAGTATCATTACAGCCTGCAGAACAAACCTCACTGATTATTTACTGCAGTGTGGAGCAGTTGAAGCTGTACGTGTTGAATGGTGGCCTCAGAAGCACGATACACCAGGAACAGGGCTGCAGCTACAAGGGGTTATTATTGATCCAGAAATGGAAGATTCTACCTAAAATACCACAGAAAGAAAAGAGTTTAACATAAATATTGTGATGAATTCCATACTGAATCAAGAGCACATGGGCTAGCAGGAGGTACGCATCACATCCTAGGATGACCAGAGCACAGTGTTTTGACCCACACTAGCAATTACTTCTTGCTTCTCCTGTTACTTGATGGCTTTATGCCTCAGAGGTTTTCAAGATCAAACACAATCTCTATCACAGCCTTGGCGGGGAACACCGAAGGTAAAGAAGAGGAAAGAGGCCGGACCAAGCAGGTCCATATTTCAAGAAAGACAGTCTGTGCTGTTTTGTGTGTCATTCCAGTCACTCTCAGTAAAATTAGGCTTGAGTGGAAAAGCACCATGTACTGGGAACTTCAAAAGTATCTGAAGAAACATTCAAGCCTCAAGGTCTTCAGCCAGCAGATGTAGAGATGCCCCGCAGCCCCCCACCTGTCAGGTGCTTTAACTCAGAGTTAAAACCGGCATTTCCAAGTCAAATACTGACATGAAAATATGCTTATCTCTTAGGATTCTCCTGCAGCAGATGACACAGGAGAGGTAATCACTTACACCATTTCATTCTTCTTGCTTTTCCAACCCAAGACATGGCAATGATGAGAGAGTTCTCAAAATTTCCACTATTTCTCTCTTTCTCTGTACCCTGCAGAGCAAATACCACTACTTTGTTCTCAAGCAAGAAGAGCACTAGCTTTTTACACAGGAGGTGGATGGACAGATCAGTTTCTCTGGAAGGACAAAATGTGCATTGAGAGCAAAGGAGATGGGGCTCCAGTTGTAAATGAACAAGTACATCCACCTACTTCCACTCCTGTATGACTGAATTTACTCTGTTCACTGCAAGGACCACATGCTGCCTGAGCTAAGGCTTGGTGTCTAATCCCATGCATTACAAACAGGTTCAGGTATGTTTCCCTTGTTCCTTACTATCAGGGGCCAAGCAACAGGCTGTCATGGGAACACAGTGGTATTTTATAATAGCTATGAGCTGGAAAGCAACAAGGAAACATAGTTAACAGAAAATTGCATCCTTAGCACAGTCAAGAGCTTTGGGATCACCACGATTTAAATGCAGTAACAAGTAAAAACATACTAAGGCAGTATCTATAAAATAGATTTTTTTTTTTTTGTCAGATTTTGAAACTTGTCAGCACAGGAACAGACATTGTGTGGGAAAGGACTGAAGATGAGATGCATAACTGCACAATTTGTATAAAGCAAAGCTTAAAAGAAAAACAACTGAAATGGAAAATAGCCACATCTGTCCAAAATATCTTAATAAAACTGAGAATACAATATGTGACAGTACTGCTCAGCATCAAAGATCAAAATGTCAGCACAGTAATCACTGTCCAGTTTTTTATATCTGACTAGGAAAGAAGAGCCTGAATAACCTTGTTTTGCAATTGCTCGCAAAAAGTTTGTCTCAAGCCTGAAGCAAGCAAGCAAAAAAAAAAAAAAAAATGCACAGATGTGTCTATCCAAAGTTCAGCAATGGGGCTGCTGACGCTGCCATCACAGCACAACTGGAAAAAGATAGCTTGATGGGTGACGCTTGAATTTCTAAACTTCTAAGCTTTTCCATTTTTTACATTTATTTACTACTGCAGCAGCTATAAACTACTTTTCTACACGTTCAAGGTCTTTTAGGCCTTGCAGTGAAACCAAGTAAGTTACAAAGTGCTATGAAATAAGAAGGTAAATAGAAGCCTGGGCTCTGTTTTAGGATTGATATGTAGAAAAACTAGAAAATAAATATAATACTAGAAAATATAAAACTAGAAAATAAAAGAAACTGTGTGGTTTTCACGTGGTATCACTCTTAAATTGGTCAGACCAGTACAACGTCACAAAGAAACTGAAGAATGTAAATTAACAGACTAAGATCCTGAGGAAACCTTAAGAACAGAGGAAAATCTTTACATGGCTAAAGACAACAGAGGAAAACGCCAGGAAGAGAGTTCACTTTCATGCGCTGGAATACAGAAGACTGCTGAGAGCATGAAAACAATACAGACAGAGTACTAATACTTCACCATTTACAAGTAATTATATTGGTAGTTTAATGAGCATACATAGGCCAGAAGTCAAACAGCAAGAGGCGTGTAAAAGTACTTCCCTCACATAGCATGAGCAACGAGTTCAGATGTGAAAGTCATTGAAGCGACAAAGAACTGGAGAGGTCAAAGATGCAAGGGTTGGACTTGATGATCTTAAAGGTCTCTTCCAACCCAAACAATTCTGTAATTCTGTGTTAGGATTGAAAAACACTCATGCTGAGGGACAAGGGAAAAACAAAGGAAACCAGGTGGTGGGAGGAAGAAGTGTAAAGTAGGTGAAGAGACAAACTTGAAAGGAAAAGGTGCTGAGGGCAAATCCTTTTTTACCTCCCTTAACAGGCCTAACTGTTACGACATGTTTAAATAGTCATGTCAAGAACTCTGGTTACCTTATTTTTAACTTTGCAGTTCAATATAGCTAATAGTTTCACATTATACGCTACCTGTGGGTCACTCTACAACCCTTGCGCAAGCTTAAAATTCAAAAATAAACATGAGATATGCTGACAATGTGGAACTTGGTGTTAGAACTGAAATTCACAGTGATCACTACTCAAAAAGATAATAGTTTGATTTGTAAGGATGTATTAAACCACATAAAGCCACAGAATAGCAAGTGTGATTTATAAATTACCCCTCAGGATTGAAGTGATCATCTTGCACATGAACTCTGAATATCCATTCTTGATTGCCCTTTTCCCCTAGCAAGCTTATTCTTTAAAAAAAAAAAAAAAACACAAACCTACCCACGTTTTGCTTATGTGTATGTAAAATTGCACAGAGATGGATGGTGTGGCATTACCCTTCTTCACAAAGAATGAGATTGCTTTGTTTGCTGTAGACAGCCAAGTTCCAGTATAAAGTCATCTCAACACATTACCAGCAAAATCCTCACCCCAAAATGATCCCAAGATCAAATACCATACTATTTTCAAATAAGCTTAGTGGCAAGAGCTGTGGAAAGAACTGCTACCAAAGAGCCTTTTTGAGACCTCACATAACAATTACAGCCTAATAAAAATGGAAGCCAACCATGCTTTCATATCTCAAGTTCTCTGTGTTTTCAGAATCGTATCTGCTGAGTGTTCACAAAATGCTTGTTTCCTTGCTTGCAAGCAGTGTTTTTTTTGGTCTACCTTAAAAAAGTGAAGCAAATTTTGCAGCCTCATTAAAAAAAAAAAAACAAAAAAACAAAAAACTGAGATTGTGACATGCAAGGTGGTACAATCACCTGCATTAAGATACCAAACAAGTCAGGAGTTCTGAACTTAGTACAGCACAGTCCTATCAAGGACCACTGCCAAAAAAGCCTCACAGCCAAATAATAAATAGCTGTTTGATCAAGAATTACCGTGTAACTTCTGCAGACTCTGGAACTAAGTAAATTTTTGAAGACCAGCGTCTAGAAGTTGAGTCACTGAACACAAGGCCAAATTTTCAGCCTGAAAACGTCTGGTGTGTCTTTAGGTGTTAGTCATGAGCAGGAAACAGGTGTGAAACAAAAAAAAAAATGTGTCCACAACAGGGAGAGATTAGTGGACTACTCAGTTTATCGCTACAGCAGCTTTCAGTGCTTTTACCGGGCTGACAGAGGCAGAGAAGTCAAGAGCAAGGCACCAGCGAACGGCCATTCTGCGAGAAAAGGAACCGATAAGTTTCGGCCCCTCTCCTCCTTCCCACCCGGCCAG